>NC_092375.1:4118873-4331301 GCF_030028105.1 Mobula birostris | reverse complement strand
TTTACGATACAGACAGGGCATTACGCGGTGAAGGGTGGAGACTCACTACAACTGAGCATTGCGGACACTCTGCCCATCCTGCATTCGGCAAGCAGCACCGCATCTGTGTCCACTGACAGTGGAGGTGAGTGGGGCAGGGTCTGTGTCACGGGTCCGCTCTGGGAGAGAGATCCAGACCAGCTCAGTTCAGTCCTGCCCATCCTGCCAGACAGAGTGTAAACCGATTGCCATGAGCTATTGGTATCTGATACAGGGATTAAAAATATATTGTGTCCCAATGCTGAGACTGTGTGATGGGACAGTGTAGAGGGAGCTTCACTCCGTGTCTAACTGTCCCTATCCTGTGAGTGTGTGATGGGACAGTGTAGAGGGAGCTTCACTCTGTATCTAACTGTCCCTGCCCTGGGAGTGTGTGATGGGACAGTGTAGAGGGAGCTTCACTCTGTGTCTAACTGTCCCTGCTCTGGGAGTGTTTGATGGGACAGTGTAGAGGGAGCTTCACCCTGTATCGAACTGTCCCTGCCCTGGGAGTGTGTGATGGGACAGTGTAGAGGGAGATTCACTCTGTATCTAACTGTCCCTGCCCTGGGAGTGTGTGATGGGACAGTGTAGACAGAGCTTCACCACAGACTGGGTGGGTAGAGCGCTCCACACCAATCTTTAGAAGGTGTTCCAGCAAGGCTCTGCCAGCATCCTTGCCAGATGGACCGCATTTGTTGGGAGGTGAACGTGGGTGGAGGATGCAGCAGAAGGTGAATGATGAGGGCTCCATTGCTGATGCTGAAGCAGACAGTTGGGTAGGGTGTGGTCAGTGAACAGCTTCCTGTTGTATGCTAAAGTCCAGGCCTTTGTCACTTTGTTCTGTCAGCCTGCTGCGACTGCCTTGGGTCAGACAGATTGAGTGGGGAAAGAACCTGGATTAAGGTCGATAGCTGTTGTACTTGCCTCCCTGTAGAAGAGACTCCCGCACCCTGGATGGTGTAATCAGAAGTCAACTACTGTGTGCACACCAACCTCATAAGACAAGGGTCACTCTTCTACACCAGAATATGTTCTACTTGCAGTGCTGCCCTGCCCCTGCCCAGGAGATAAAGATCAGTGTATAGGGTGACGAGAGGCATTGATTGTGTGGATAGTCAGAGGCTTTTTCCCAGGGTTGAAATGAGTCACATGAGAAGGCACAGTTTTAAGGTGCTGGGGAGTAGGTACAGAGGAGATGTCAGGGGTAAGTTCTTTACGCAGAGAGTGGTGAGTGTGTGGAATGGGCTGCCAGCAACGATGGTGGAAGCAGATACAACAAGGTCTTTTAAGAGACTCCTGGACAGGTACATGGAGCTTAGAAAAATAGAGGGCTATGGATAACCCTAGGTAATTTCTAAAGTAAGTACATGTTCGGCACAGCATTGTGGGCCGAAGGGCCTGTATTGTGCTGTAGGTTTTCTTTTTCTGAGTTTCAAATGAGCTTTATATGTCACAGTGCTGTCCCAGCTCTAGGAGATAAAGATCAAAATGAGCTTTATATAATCAGCATTTGTGTCTACCACCAGCACAGTCTGAGGGTGAACTGGGGCAGCAAGCAAGTTGTCACCCTACCAACGTAGCATGTCCACAACTCACTAACCCTAACTTGTACGTAGGTTTTGGGAGGAAACCAGAGAAATCTCACACAGTCACAGGGAGAATGTACACACTCCTTACAGACAGAGGCTGGAATTGAACCCTGATTTTACAGCTGGTGCTATAACACCATGCACTAACCACAGGAGCTCTATTTTGTACTTAACTGCAAGCTCTTCTCTTTACAAGATGTACTTACAACACTTTTTTTTGAAACAGACAAGCTCTCTGAGACTCCGTTGTCCATCCAGTCGTCTGGGAAGATCAGCAGCATTCCTCTGCCCTTGGCTCCTGCCTATCACATCATTGAGTTTGACCTCCATGTTATCTGCCACATGCTCCCACACTGCCTACGCCCCCGGACGCAGAGAGACCCAGCGCTGACTTGAAGGCCACCCACAAAGGCCCCGAGAAAAGCAAGCCGGAAGCCCCTTGCATGACCTCCATTGACCAGAAGGTGTGGTGAGACGGTGTGGTGGTGGGGGCTGGAGACTAATACGAGTAACGTATGTGTGGTGTTGCTGATAGAGTCACATGACATAGAAACAGTACTCTTGGCCCAACTAGTCCGTGACGACCAAAAGCCGCATCCATCATTAAGGTCCCCAATGACCCATCATGGGCATGAGCCTCCCCAGCATCAAAGATATCTTCAAAAGGCGATGCCTCAAAAATGTGACATCCATCATTAAGGATCCTCACCACCCAGGGCATGCCCTCTTTTCATTACCACCGTCCAGCAGGAGGTACAGGAGCCTGAAGGCACAGACTCAACATTTCAGGAAGAGCTTTTGTCCCTCTACCATCAGATTTCTGAATGGACAATGAACCCATGAACACTACCTCACTATTTCTTTTCCTTTTGCTCTACTTTTTTAATTTATATATATCTTGTAATTTGTGTTTTTATCATTATGAATTGCACTGTACTGCTGTTGCATAACAATAATTTCAGGCCAGTGGTATTAAATCTGATTCTAAAGATTCCCATCTCTGCTGCTACCATTTGCCTTCCAGTTTGGCCCATGCCACTCTCAACCAGGGGTTCTCAACCTGGTGTCCACGGGTCTCTTGCTTAATGGTTTTGGTCCATGGCAAAAAAAAAAGTTGTGAATTCCTTCTCTAAACCTTTCCTATCTATGTATTTGTCTAAAAGTCTTTTAATGGACACACAAGAGACTGCAGGTGCTGGAAATTTGGAGCAACATGCACAAAATGCTCAGTTACAATAAGAAGTATTCCTGAAAAGTTGAGTGTGTGTCTTCAGGCTCCTGTAGCTCCTCCCTGATGGCAGAAATGAGAAGAGGGCATGTCCTGGGTGATGGAGATCGGTAATGATGGATGCTGACCTTTTGAGGCATCACCTTTTGAAGATGACCTTGATACTGGTGAAGCTAGAGCCCATGATGGAGCTGGCTGAATTTACAACTTTCTGCAGCTTTTCTGATCCTGTGCGGTGACCCCTCCATTCCAGACGGTGATGCAACCAGTTAGAATGCTCTCCATGGTACGTCTGTAGAAAATTGTGAGTGTCTTTGGTGTGTCACATACCCCGTGACGGGAATAAAGAACCAGCAGAGATGGAAAACACTTTAGAGTCCAGTATTGCTATTAACTAATGATATTTATTAGTAACTACACAATACAGTAATATAAATGTAGATAAATCAAACAGGTTAGCAATGATTATATATAGATAAGTAAGTATATCAGTAAGTGTGGAAATATATGAAAGTCAAGCTTCTTTAAGTCTAGCGGTAAAAAGATACAGTCTTACGATGATGAGTAAAGTTCAGTTCAGTTCATGGTATTGAGTTGAGTAGTGATGGAGAGAGAGAGAGGGAGAGATTTGAGTCTTCAGGTGAGCTGATCCCCTCGATCTTCTCATTGTCCTCCAAAATCCTTTAAACATCACCGACTGTGACCACAACAAAGGGGACCAGTTTTCTGTGGTGGAGCTATCAACCAAGACAAAGGTTGGGCACATGGACACTCCCCACGGATCAATCCGTTTTCTCACTGTAAGAGCCAACTGATCGATCTGCCTGATCAATCCTCTAAAAACCCACTTTTTCTGCGGGCACAACAAAGCTCATTCAGTGTCCAAAACATGTGTCTGAGGTCTATCATCTGACCTATTTTATCCTCCCGTGCTGAGCACCAGCTGTCATTCAAATAACTCCTCCTTCTCTTCTCTGTGTAAGAAAATCACAAGCAGGCAAATGTCCTTGGGAAGTATCATCATGCTGCCAGAAAATCGTAGCATCGAGTGTCCATCAAATAACGCCACCTTCGGTCACCATAGCAACTTACAAACTGCTCAGTGCCATCTTTCTCTTCAACTCAGCAGAAATCCAAAAATTAGCCAGTTCTTTCTCGTGCCTTAAAGTGACAGTCCAACAGTTAGTCTTTGTCTCTCTCCCCCTCTCTCTCCCCCTCTCTCTCCCCCTCTCTCTCCCCCTCTCTCTCCCCCTCTCTCTCCCCCTCTCTCTCCCCCTCTCTCTCCCCCTCTCTCTCCCCCTCTCTCTCCCCCTCTCTCTCCCCCTCTTCAAAAGCACAGTTCATAGGGGTAATTCAGGACCCCGTCACAGGTGACTTACAAAATCTCCTCAAACTCCTAATGAAAAATTACTTTGTTACTATAAGAAGTATGAAAAATCTATATAGGGCAAAGAGAGATAAAAATCGTGAGGCAGTGCTCGTGGGTTCATTGTCCATCGCAAACTCTGATGGTGGAGGGGAAGAAGCTGTTCTTGAAACGTTGAGCGTATGGCTTCAGGCTCCTGTACCTCCTCCCTGATGGTAGTAATGTGAAGAGGGCACGTCCTGGGTGATGGGGGTCCTAAATGATGGATGCTGCCTTTTTAAGGCATCATCTTTTGAAGATGTCTTGGATGCAGATGAGGCTGGTGCCCATGATGGAGCTGGCTGAGTTTACAACTTTGTGCAACATTTTCTGATCCTCTGCAGTGGCCCCTCCGTCCTAGACAGTGATGCAACCAGTTAGAATGCTCGGCACAGTACTCCTGCAGAAATTTGCAAGTATGTTTGGTGACATACCAATTCTTCTCAAACTCCTAAAGAAATAAAGCTGCTGCTGTGCCTTGTTTGAAATTTGCTGAAGTCTTTGTTGGTTAATTTAAATAAATTAAACCGGCCCCTGTGCATCCTTTATAATGATCCTATTTATATTACCTCCCAGACCGGAATACGATGCTTTATTTAAATACCAGTGTGGCTTGAATAATCTGGTTGCCGTTGGAGACGATAAACTGTGACTTTTGTAAAGACGGGGAGTTTGGTGAAATGTTGGACCATCAATGTACAGATTTCACTGTGAGGTTTAATGAGGGGAACAACTGAATGTCAAACTGCTTCTCCCCAGAGGTGATTAACTCCATCAACAACTGCTCCATCAGGAGGTATTCTGACAACACAGTTTGCTTTGCTAATATTACACTTTAAATGGCCTTCCAGCATTCAACAGTCAACACTGTTTAATGTCATTTCCTGTGCAGAAATGTAAATGAGAACAAAATAATTGTTACTCTGGATCTGATGAAGATCAAAAAACACAATCAGATAAAGAACACACTAATAATAGAAACAGAATAACTATAAGTACAGAAAATAGCTTATGTACATCGACTGATTGTATGTCCACAAGGTGACACAGGAATATCTGTACATAAGATGGCTGACAGCAACATAAGAACATAAGAAATAGGAGCAGGAGTCGGCCATCTGGCCTGTTGAGCCTGCTGCACCATTCCATAAGATCATGGCTGATCTGGCCATGGACTCACCTCCACCTACCTGCCTTTTCTTCATAACCCTTAATTCCCCTACTAGGCAAAAATCTATTCAACCTTGACTTAAATATATTTACTGCGGTAGCCTCCCCTGCTTCATCGGGCAGAGAATTCCACAGGTTCACCACCCTCTGGGAAAAGCAGTTCCTCCTCATTTCTGTCCTAAATTTACTCTCCCGAATCTTGCGGCTATGTCCCCTCGTTTAAGTCTCACCTACCAGTGGAAACAACTTTCCTGCATCTCTTATCTATCCCTTTCATAATTTTATATCTTTCTATAAGATCTCCTCTCATCCTTCTGAATTCCAGTGAGTACAGTTCCAGGTGACTCAATCTCTCCTCATAGTCTAACCCCCTCATCTCTGGAATCAACCTGGTGAACCTCCTCTGCACCGCCTCCAAAGTCAGTATATCCTTCCTCAAGTAAGGAGACCAGAACTGCACGCCGTACTCCAGGTGCGGCCTCACCAGTACCCTGTACAGTTGCAGCATAACATCCTGCTCTTAAATTCAATCCCTCTGGCAATGAAGGACAATATTCCATTTGCCTTCTTGATAGCCTGCTGCACCTGCAAACCAACCTTTTGTGATTCATGCACAAGGAATCCCAAGTCCCTCTGCACAGCAGCATGCTGCAATTTTCTGCCATTTAAATAATAATCTCATCTTCTATTTTTCCTTCCAAAGTAGATGACCTCACATTTACCAACATTGTACTCCATCTGCCAGACCCTTGCCCACTCACTTAACCCATCCATATCTCTCTGCAGACTGTCTGTATCTTCTGCACAATTTGCTTTTCCACTCAGTTTACTGTCATCAGCAAATTTAGATGCACTACACTTGGTCCCCTCTTCCAGATTGTTAATGTATATCGTGAACAGTTGTGGGCCCAGCACCAACCCCTGTGGCACACCGCTCACCACTGAGTAACACCCATGTATCCCAACTCTCTGCTTTCTATTGGTTAACCAACCCTCTATCCATGCTAATACATCACCCCAACTCTATGCAACCTTATCTTATGAATAAATCTCTTATGCAACACCTTATCGAACGCCTTCTGGAAATCCAAGTAAATAACGTCCGTTATTATATTCATTATATCCTCGAAGAACTCCTGTAAACTTGTCAAACAGGACCTACCTTTGCTGAATCCATGCTGTGTCTGTCTGATGGATCCATTTCTTTCCAGATGCCTCGCTATTTCTTTTTTAATAATAGCTTCGAGCACTTTCCCAACTGCAGATTTTAAACTAACTGGCTGATAGTTACCTGCCTTTTGCCTACATCCTTTCTTGAACAGTAGCGTGACATTCACCATCTTCCAATCCACTGGGACCTGCCCAGAGTCCAGAGGATTTTGGTGAATTCTAAATGATAAAGTAGTGGTGGTGGGGGGGGCGGGAGGGGGTAATGTCAGTGAGTGGGGGTGTCGATCAGCCTCACTGTCTGGGGAAAGAAATTGTTTTTGAGCCTGTTAGTCCGAGTGTCCATGCTACGTCAGAATCAGGTTTAAAATCAGCGGCATGCGTCATGAAATGTGTTTTTTGCAGCAGCAGTGCATTGCAATACATAGTAACAAACTATAAGTTGCAATTAGAAGTATATATAGAATAAATTAAGTAAGAAGTGGAAAAAGAGAGGGAAATAAAAATAGTAAGGTGGTGATTATGTGTTCAATGTCCATTCAGAAATCAGATAGCAGAGGGGAAGAAGCTGTTCCTGAATCATTCAGTGTGTCTCTTCAGGCTCCTGTACCTCCTCCCTGATGTTAGCAACGAGAAGAGGGCATGTCCTGGGTAACGAGGGTCCTTAATGATGGATGTTGCCTTTTGGAGGCATTGCCTTTGGAAAAGTTCCCGATGCTGGGAGGATAGTGCCCTGTGAGCTGGCTGAGTTGACAATTTTCTGCAGCTTTCTCCAACCCTGTGCAGTACCCCCTCTCCCTCATCCCTCACCCCTCACCCCACCCCGGGTGGTGATGCAACCAGTTAGAATGCTCTCCATGGCACTTCTAGAAACTTGTGAGAGTCTGGTGACGTTCAAAATCCTGATGAAAAAATAGCACAAGCTACAGTAGGAAATATAAAAAATAAACGGGTCTGGAGCAATAGTGAGACAGTGTTCATGGACCGTTCAGAAATCTGATGGTGGAGGGGCAGAGACTGTCCCTAAAACATTGAGTGTGTGTCTTCCGGCTCCTGTACCACCTCCTTGATGGTAGTAATGAGACAAGAGAATAGGCCGGGTCGAGAGGGTCCTTATTTTTTTTAGACGAATGAAGGATCTCATTGAAACCTATCAAACATTGAAAGGCCTCGACAGAGTGAATGTGAAGAGGATGTTTCCTTAAGTGGGGGCGTCTAAGACCAGAGGGCACAGCTTCGGAATAGAAGGATATCCCTTTAGAACAGAGATGAGGAAGAGTTTCCTTAGCCAGAGTGTGATGAATCTGTGGAATTCATTGCAACAGATGGCTGTGGAGGCCAAATAATTTGGTATATTTAAAGCAGAGGTTGATAGTGTCTTGATGAGTAAGGACGACAAGGGTTACAGGGAGAAGGCAGGAGAATGGGGTAGGGAGTGATAATAAGTCAGCCATGATGGAATGGCAGAGCAGACATAACGGGCCGAATGTTCCTATGTATTTTGGTCTTCTGGTAATCATGTATTGGACGTACCCTTGATCAGAGGTATCACCACCTTATTCCCTTACCTCAGCCCATTGTCCATGAGAGAGAGAGAGAGAGAGAGAGAGAGAGATGATATTACTCCACACTGCGACTCTGAGTGCAGTCAGCGGGCACTGAGAGAGGTGGGTGCTTCATCTTCCTTCACTGGGCCTACTTGGAGGCAGTGGGCAGTGAGCACATGGATAACTGCTTTTGTTCTTTGTGTGTTTTGATTCCAGATTTCAATAGACTGCCCCTGGTCCATTTACTCGACGCTGATCGCTCTGACCTTCAACATACCTTTCAGTGCTAGCCACTCGCTTCTGTCGACGGGACGAAGGTAACAATGCTTCTCTGTGACATCTCTCTCTTTTCTGTCTGCTTCTCATTGGAATATTGGGACTCAGCATTCCACATTGGGTGTTTGTCTTTTTCAAAGGTTTAAAGGCTCTTTTTATTGTCAAAGTATGCATGTACAATACAACTCTGATATTTGTCTTCTCCTGTTATCCATGAAATACAGAAAGACCATGGGAGTTGTTGAAAGAAAAAGCTTCAACTTCTCCCCCCCCGCAGCACAAAGAAACAAAACCCACAGACCCCAGAAGCCCCCATGCCCCACTCACAGAGGAAAAAAAAAGGGACAATAACATCAAACCCTCAACCTCCTCACTCAGAAAAATACAGGGGCAACAAATTCAAATCCTCAACCTCCTCACTCACAGAAAAAAACAGGGACAATAACATCAAATCCTCGACCTCCTCACTCACAGAAAACAACAGGGACAATAACATCAAAGCCCACGACCCAGGTTTTCACTGATTCTATTGTTTCTTTGTATTTACTGTGAATGCCTAAAAGAAAATGAATCTCAGGGTTGTATATGGTGACATATCAGTACTTTGATAATAATTTTCTTGGACTGGTTGGCAAAGTTTCAAGTGGATGCCGTTACCGTTAGACCCTGTGGGTGCTGTATCTGGGTGATGATTGATTCACCCACGCCTCTACAATTCTACTGAGCCTCCCCAGTACTGCTGTCAGCGAGCTGTAGTACTGGGCTGAGCCTCGACTGTATCTGTCCTCATAACAGCGTGAGAGTTGCGGGCAGCTCGTTAGTGTAGCAGTTAGCGCAGTGCTTTAGCGCAAGCAAGTCGGGTTCAATTCCCACTGCTGTTTGTAAGGGGATTGTATGTACTCCCCATGAACTGAGTGGCTTTCCTCTAGATGCTACGGTTTCCTCCCACATTCCCCATTCCCCATTCCCCAGATGTACACATTAGGGTCAGTGAGTGTGACCGTGCTATGTGGGTGCTGGAAGCACGGTGAAACATGCGGCTGCCCCTGGTGTATCTTCAGACTGCGGTGATCTTTGACATACAGTGCGCGTTTCACTCTTTGTTTCACAGTGCATGTAACAGATAAAGCTCATCTTTATCTTGATCGGCTGAGTGTTGCAGAACAGGGACCACATTGTCCCTGCTGGCTTTCATGTCGATGATGGATTGCTGTTCCTGTTGTCTCCCTTGTAGGTGCTGTTCTGTGCACTGAACTATTTTCTCTTAAACTCTCCCTCCCCCTCCCCTCTTCTCCTGTCCTCCTCCTCTTCCACCTTCCTCCTCTCCCATCCCACCTTTCCCTCCCTCCTGTCCCTCCCCTGCCTCCCCCTCCCCTTCCCCCTCGTCCCCCTCACAGGAAGTATCTACAGGTGTGTGTTCACAACCTGTCTGAGGTGGGTTTCCAGTTGTTTGATCCTCAGTTGGTGGACCTGGCCAACAGTTCACACCTGGACTTTGTATCCCTCAACTCCTCCAAGCAGCAGGTAAGGAGGGAAGGAGGGAGAGTGTGCACGCGCGCCTGTGCCCATCACTGACTAGCTTTGATCACATCGGCTCACTCGTCCTATGGGGTGGGCATCTGCCACGCTCTGCTCCAAGATCACCCATTCCCTGCTGGTCTCCTTCTCGGTTAGCGGACAGTGCCAACCTCTCCCACTCCCCAGGAGTGATGATATCAAGTTCAAATATAATTGTCAAGCTCATGTTTAAATGTCCTGAACACAGCCAAACGGATTTCCTCCATGGCTGAGGGTGATAACCCCACTGTGTCATACCCCAGTCTGAATGCATCCTCCTGGTTGGTACATTCAACAGAGTTCCTCAGCTGGTAACTCTACCCAGCAACCGTATCCACACCACTGACCTGAAATGGACTGACCATTAGTTTTGTGTTTGCGGCCGTCTGGTTTATTACTGACACAAGACCATGAGACACAGGAGCAGAATTAGACCATTTGGCCCATTGAGCCTGCTCCACCATTCCATCGTGGCTGATTTACTATCCCTCTCAACCCGTTCTCCTGCCTTCTCCTTTGACACTGTGACTAACCAAGAACCTATCAAACTCTGCTTTAAATTCACACAATGTCTTGGCTTCCACAGCCATCTGAGGCAATGAATCCAACAGATTCATCATCCTTTGGCTTAAGAAATTCCACCTCATGTCTGTTCGAAGGGGACACTCTATTCTGAGGTTATGCCCTCTGGTCCTAGACTCCCCCTCTATTGGAAGCATCCTCTTCATGTCCCCCCCTGTTTAGGCCTTTCAGAATTTGATAGGTTTCAATGAGATTTCCTCCCTCATTCTTCTAAACTCCAGTGAGTAGAGGCCCAGAGCTGTCAAACACTCCTTGTTCATTAACCCTTTCATTCCTGGAATCATTTCCTGTCAGAGTCACCTTATGTACAGACACTCCTGTATCTAGTGTCACTTTATGGACATACTATCAATCTATGTACTTCAGTTACCTTATTTATTTGTTATATTCACTGCTTTATTGTGTATTTTTTGTGTTGCTTTGGATCTGGAGTAACAGTGATTCCATTCTCCAATACAGGAAAAGACATTAAACAATCTTGAATCTTGGATGTAATTGTGCAAAGTGATCCACCTCAATTGCATACACTGTATCTCAGTAAATGGGACAAAATAAGCCAGTGACGAGTTGACCCTGAATACTTGTCTTTTCACTGTGTCAGGGAGGAGGATTGGACTGGGACCAGGGAACATTTCCCCACAGGTATACAAAATGATGAGGGGCATAGACAGGGTAAATGCAAGCAAGCTTCTTCCACTCAGGTTGGGTGGGACTACAACCAGAAGTCATGGTTTAAAGGAGAAAGGTGAAATATTTAAGGGGAACCTGAGAGAGAACAACTTCACTCAGAGAGTAATAAATCTGTGGAAGTCTTTGCCACAGACGGCTGTGGAGGCCAAGTCATTGAGTATATATAAAGCGGAGGTTGATAGGTTCTTGATAAGTTAGGGCAACAAAGGTTATGGGAGAAGGCAGGAGAATGGGGTTGAGAGGGGTAATAAATCAGCCTTGATGGACTGGCAGAGCAGAGTCAATGGGCCAAATGGGCCTATGTCTTATGGTGTAACGTGAGGGGGAACTTCTTCATTCAGGGTGGTGTGAATGTGGAATGAGCTGCTAGTGGAAGTGCTTGATTGCAACATTTAAGAGGAGGTTCACCCAGAAGATTAAGATGCATGGAATCCATGGTGAATTGGCTGTCTGGATTCAGAACTGGCTTGCCTATAGAAGATGGAGGGTGGTGATCAAAGAGACTTATTCTAGCTGCAAGTCTGTGATAAGTGATGTTCTGCAGGGATCTGTACTGGGACCTCTGTTTGTGATGTATATGAATGACCTGGATGAAAATGTAGGTGGGTGGGTTAGAAATTTGCAGATGATATGAAGATTGGTGATGTTGTGGATAGCATGGAAGACTGGCAAAGAATACAGCAGTCAGTTGCAGATACGGGCAGAGAAATGGCAGATGAAGTTTAACCCGGCCAGAAGTGAAGGGTTGCACCTGGAATAGTCAAATGTTAAGAGATAGTACACAGTTAAGGTCATATGGCACAATTGCCTGTAATAGTTGAGGCACTGAGTTGAAAAGTCAGGAAGTTATGTTGCAGTTTTCTAAAACTCTGGTTAGGCTACTCTGCATACTTGCATCTAGTTCTGGTCACCCCTTACAGGAAGGATGTTGAGGATTTGGAGAAGGTGCCGAGGAGGTTTAGTAGGAGGGGTAGGAGGGCTATAGTGTAGGTGTGGATCAATGGGGTGAGGCAGGTTAATAGTTCGACATGGGTTAGATGGGCAGAAGGGCCTATTGCTTTACTGTTTTTATGACTGGAGGGTTGTGAAGCACTGTGCGCTGGGCCATGGCTGGGATGGGGGGGATGCTGAGGGGCAGATTGGAGAGTGGGATTGTGTCTCTAGGGTTGTCCGGTGCAGTGGGGGGAGGGGGGAGGAGGGAGGGTGCTGCTGATCCATTCCGTACTTTGAACAGAAAAGCCTACAGGAAGTAGTGGACATGGCTCAGTCCATCACAGGTAAAGCCCTCACCACCATTGAGCACATCTACACGGAGCGTTGTTGCAGGAAAGCAGCACCCATCACCAGTGACCTTCACCACCCAGGTCATGCTCTCTTCTTGCTGTTACCATCAGGGGGAAGGTACAGGAGCCTCAGGACCCACACCACCAGGTTCAGGGACAGTTATTACCCCTCAGTCATCAGGGTCTTGAACCAGAGAGGATAACTTCATTCACCTCACCCCATCGCTGAACTGTTCACACAACCTGTGGACTCACTTTCAAGGATCTTCATCTCATATTCTCAATATTTATTGTTTATTTATTTATTATTATTCTTTATTTCTTTTGTATTTGTGCAGTTTGTTATCTTCTGCAGTCTGATTCTTTGTCCATCTTGTGTATAATGTGTTTTTTCTATTTACTGTGAGTGCCCACTCATATACAATCCCAGGGTTGTAGATGGCAACATATATGTTCTTTGATAATCAATTTACTTTGAACGTTAACCTGACCTTCACCCATTCCTGTGACTCCCCCCCAGCACGTGTACAGCAGACAGGCCACGTTCTTCCTCTGGGAGCTGCGGTGGGACGGGGAGCCGGCACCCAGCCTGTCCTCCCAGTTCAGTGTGAACTTCAGCCCGCTGGACGGGCAGCAACATGACTCGATGAAACCCTACACCTACGAGTTCCGGCTCGACAATTTCTGCGTAAGTGTCTGTGCTCTCCCGAATCGGTCAGGGTGGCGAAGGGGTAACTTCCCGAGGGGTGGCACTCTTTGCTGGGTCACTAACTCTGAGGACGTGTGGACATATACACACAGTCCACCGTTGGGGTACCCGTGTCCTCACCGGGCCACTTGTCCTACTAAGCACAAGGATTGTCCCTGTCTCTCTGTCTATGCGCTACACCAGATCACCCTGTTCCCCAGCACCCTCTACCTTCAATCCTCATCCCCGCCCCTCAGCAATCCCTCCCCCTCCCCTCTGCATCCTCTCCCCCACCCTCTTGTTTCACCCCTCCCCCCTCTGGTCCCTACTGCACCGTAACCCGCTGTGCTCTGCCCCAGACCCTGTACAATGTGAAGGTGGATATCTCGCCCCCTCTGGGGTTGGACATGTGTAAGATGGGGACACTGTGCAGTCTGGAGGTATCGATCGTCCGGCTCTCCGAACTCACCGAAGGGGACAGAGATGAGGCTCTCTCCGAGTCCGATGGTTACTGTAGTACCAGGCTGATGTATGAAGGTAAGCCTCATCACAGGACTCCCACTTAGACCAGAAGACATAGGAGAAGAATTAGGCCATCTGGCCCATCGTGTCTGCACCACCATTCCATCACAAGTGATTTATTATCCCCCAAAATCCCATTCTCCTGCCTTCTCCCCATAGCCTTTGATAACCCGACTAATCAAGAACCCATTAATCTCTGCTTTAAATATATCCAATGACAGCTCATGATAAAATAGCGGAGCAGACTCGATGGGCCGAATGACCGACTTCTGCTCCTTTGTCTTATGGTCTTATGGACTTGGCTTCCACAGCTGTCAGTGACAATGAATTCTACAGATTCACCTCCCTCAGGCGAAAGAAATTCCTGCTCATCCCAGTTCTAAGTGGATGTCTCTCTATCCTGAGGCTGTGCCCTCTGGTCCCAGAGTCCCACTATAGGAAGCATCTCCTCCACTGTCTAGGATACTCTGTCTAGGTCTTTCAATATTTGATAGGTTTCAGTGAGATTTCCCCTCATTCCTGCGAATACAGTCCCAGAGCTATCAAACTCTCCTCATACATTAACCCTTTCAAGTGGGTTAACCTATAAAGTATTACAGTTATTGAGAAAATGCAATATAGGCAGACAATAAGGTTTAGGGTCACAGTGAGGTAGATTGTGAGGTCAAGAGTTCATCTTTATCATACAAAAGTTTAGTCCTAACCTTATAACTCAAATCCTCAAGTTCTGGCAACATGCTTGTAAATTTTCTCTGCACGCTTTCAACCTTACTTACATTTTTCCTGTAGGTAGGTGACCAAAACCGCACACTGTACTCCAAATTAGGCTTCAGCAATGTTTTATACAACTTCGATTTAAACATCCCACCTCCTGTACTCAGTACATTGATTTATGAAGGCCAATGTGCCAAAAGCTCTCTTTACAACCGTATCTACCTGTGATGCCATTTTCAAGGAATTATGGACCTGTATTCCCAGATCCCTCTGTTCTACCACACTCTTCAGTGCCCTACCATTCACTGTTTAAGACCTACCCTGGTTTCTCCAACTGAAGTGCAACACCTTGCACTTGTCTGCATTAAGTTCCATCTGCCATTTTCAGCCCATTTTTCCAGCTGGTCCAGATCCCACTGCAAGCTTTGAGCATCTTCTTCACTGTCCAGTGCACCCCCAAGCATCCGTAAATTTGATCTGCGGATTGGAAAGCTTGAGCATATAAACATTAAGAAAGAGGATGTGCTGGAGCTTTTAGAAAGCATCAAGTTGGATAGGTCGCCGGGACCGGATGAGATGTACCCCAGGCTACTGTGGGAGGTGAGGGAGGAGATTGCTGAGCCCCTGGCGATGATCTTTGCATTATCAATAGGGTCAGGAGAGGTTCTGGAGGATTCGAGGGTTGCAGATGTTGTTCCCTTATTCAAGAAAGAGAGTAAAGATCGACCAGGAAATTATAGACTAGTGAGCCTTACTTCAGTGGTTGGTAAGTTGATGGAGAAGATCCGGAGAGGCAGGATTTATGATCATTTGAAGAGGCGTAATATGATTAGGAATAGTCAGCATGGGTTTGTCAAAGGCAGGTCGTGCCTTACGAGCCTGATTGAATTTTTTTGTTGATATGACTAAACACATTGATGAAGGTAGAGCAGTAGATGTATTGTATATGGATTTCAGCAAGGCATTTGATAAGGTACCCCATGCCAGGCTTATTGAGAAAGTAAGGAGGCATGGGATCCAAGGGAACCTCGCTTTGTGGATCCAGAACTGGCTTGCCCACAGAAGGCAAAGAGTGGTTGTAGACAGGTCATATTTTGCATGGAGGTTGTTGACCAGTGGAGTGCCTCAGGGATCTGTTCTGGGACCCTTACTCTTCATGATTTTTATAAATGACCTGAATAAAGTAGGACCTCGAGGGTGGTAATCTCAGGATTGCTACCTGTGCTACATGCCAGTGAGGGTAGGAATAGGATGCTCTGGAGGATGAACAAGTGGCTGAGGAACTGGTGTAGGGAGCAGGGTTTCAGATTTCAGGATAATTGGGACCTCTTCTGGGTCAGGTGGGACCTGTACAAGAGAGACGGGTTACACTTGAACTACAGGGGGACCAATATCCTTTCAGGGAGGTTTGTTAATGCTGTTGGGGAGGCTTTAAACTAGATTTGCAGGGGGATGGGAACCAGAGTGCCAGAGCTGACAGTGTGGCTGGAGTGAAAATAAATGTTAAAAGCTCAAGCAAATCCGCCAATAGAAAGGTTGTGAGTGGTGGTAAAAATCTTCTGAGGTGTATATATTTCAATGCTAGGAGTATTGCGGGGAAGGCGTATGAGTTGAGGGCGTGGATTGACACGTGGAATTATGATGTTATAGCAATTAGTGAAACTTGGTTACAGGAGGGGCAGGACTGGCAGCTTAATATTCCAGGGTTCCGATGTTTCAGATGTGATCGAGACAGAGGAATGAAAGGTGGGGGAGTAGCATTGCTTGTCAGGGAAAATGTTACAGCAGTGCTCAGGCAGGACAGATTAGAGGGCTTGTCTACTGAGTCCTTATGGGTGGAGCTGAGAAACAGGAAAGGTATGGCCACATTAGTGGGATTGTATTACAGACCACCCAATAGTCAACGAGAATTGGAAGAGCAAATCTGCAGAGAGATAGCAGGCAACTGCAGAAAACATAAAGTTGTGGTGGTAGGGGATTTTAATTTTCCATACATTGATTGGGACTCCCATACTGTTAGGGGTCTAGATGGTTTAGAGTTTGTAAAATGTGTTCAGGAAAGTTTTCTAAATCAATATATAGAGGGACCAACTAGAGGGGATGCAAGATTGGATCTCCTGTTAGGAAACGAGTTAGGACAAGTGACGGAAGTCTGTTTAGGGGAGCACTTTGGTTCCAGTGATCATAACATCATTAGTTTCAATTTGATCATGGACAAGGATAGATCTGGTCCTAGGATTGAGGTTCTGAACTGGAAGAAGGCCAAATTTGAAGAAATGAGAAAGGATCTAAAAAGCGTGGATTGGGACAGGTTGTTCTCTGGCAAGGATGTGATCAGTAGGTGGGAAGCCTTCAAAGGAGAAATTTTGAGAGTGCAGAATTTGTATGTTCCTGTTAGGATTAAAGGCAAAGTGAATAGGAATAAGGAACCTTGGTTCTCAAGGGATATTGCAACTCTGATAAAGAAGAAGAGGGAGTTGTATGACATGTATAGGAAGCAGGGAGTAAATAAAGTGCTTGAGGAGTATAAGAAGTGCAAGAAAATACTTAAGAAAGAAATCAGGAGGGCTAAAAGAAGACATGAGGTTGCTTTGGCAGTCAAAGTGAAGGATAATCCAAAGAGCTTTTACAGGTATATTAAGAGCAAAAGGATTGTAAGGGATAAAATTGGTCCTCTTGAAGATCAGAGTGGTCGGCTATGTGTGGAACCAAAGGAAATGGGGGAGATCTTAAATAGGTTTATTGCGTCTGTATTTACTAAGGAAACTGGCATGAAGTCTATGGAATTAAGGGAAACAAGTAGTGAGATCATAGAAACTGTACAGATCGAAAAGGAGGAGGTCCTTGCTGTCTTGAGGAAAATTAAAGTGGATAAATCCCCGGGACCTGACAGGGTGTTTCTTCAGACCTTGAAGGAGACTAGTGTTGAAATTGCAGGGGCCCTGGCAGAATTATTTAAAATGTCGCTGTCTACAGGTGAGGTGCCGGAGGATTGGAGAGTGGCTCATGTTGTTCCGTTGTTTAAAAAAGGATCGAAAAGTAATCTGGGAAATTATAGGCCAGTAAGTTTAACGTCGGTAGTAGGTAAGTTATTGGAGGGAGTACTAAGAGACAGAATCTACAAGCATTTGGATAGACAGGGACTTATTAGGGAGAGTCAACATGGCTTTGTGCGTGGTAGGTCATGTTTGACCAATCTATTGGAGTTTTTCGAGGAGGTTACCAGGAAAGTGGATGAAGGGAAGGCAGTGGATATTGTCTGCATGGACTTCAGTAAGGCTTTTGACAATGTCCCGCATAGGACGTTAGTTAGGAAAATTCAGTCGCTAGGTATACATGGAGAGGTGGTAAGTTGGATTAGGCATTGGCTCAGTGGTAGTAGAGAATTGCTTCTCCGAGTGGAGGCCTGTGACTAGTGGTGTGCCACAGGGATCAGTGCTGGATCCATTGTTATTTGTCATCTATATCAATGATCTGGATGATAATGTGGTAAATTGGATCAGCAAGTTTGCCAATGATACAAAGATTGGAGGTGTAGTAGACAGTGAGGAAGGTTTTCAGAGCCTGCAGAGGGACTTGGACCAGCTGGAAAAATGGCAGATGGAGTTTAATACAGACAAGTGTGAGGTATTGCACGTTGGAAGGACAAACCAAGGTAGAACATACAGGGTTAATGGTAAGGCACTGAGGAGTGCAGTGGAACAGAGGGATCTGGGAATATAGATACAAAATTCCCTAAAAGTGGCGTCACAGGTAGATAGAGTCGTAAAGAGAGCTTTTGGTACATTGGCCTTTATTAATCATAGTATTGAGTATAAGAGCTGGAATGTTATGATGAGGTTGTATAAGGCATTGGTGAGGCCGAATCTGGAGTATTGTGCTCAGTTTTGGTCAAATTACAGGAAGGATATAAATAAGGTTGAAAGAGTGCAGAGAAGGTTTACAAGGATGTTGCCGGGGCTTGAGAAACTCAGTTACAGAGAAAGGTTGAATAGGTTAGAACTTTATTCTCTGGAGCGTAGAAGAATGAGGGGAGATTTGATAGAGGTATATAAATTTATGATGGGTATAGATAGAGTGAATGCAAGCAGGCTTGTTCCACTGAGGCAAGGGGAGAAAAAAACCAGAGGACATGGGTTAAGGGTGAGGTTGGGAAAAGTTTAAAGGGAACATTGGAGGGGGGCTTCTTCACACAGAGAGTGGTGGGAGTATGGAATGAGCTGCCAGACGAGTTGGTAAATGCAGGTTCTTTTTTAACATTTAAGAATAAATTGGACAGATACATGGATGGGAGGTGTATGGAGGGATATGGTCCGTGTGCAGGTCAGTGGGACTAGGCAGAAAATGGTTTGGCACAGCCAAGAAGGGCCAAAAGGCCTGTTTCTGTGCTGTAGTTTCTATGGTTCTATGGTTCTATAAAGAAGTGGAGGAATGGGTTAGTAAATTTGCTGATGACACAAAGGTTAGGGGTGTTGTGGATAGTGTGGAGGGCTGTCAGAGGTTACAGCGGGACATTGATAGGATGCAAAACTGGGCTGAGAAGTCGCAGATGGAGTTCAACCCAGATAAGTGTGAGGTGGTTCAATTTGGTAGTTCAAATATGGCAAAATATGGTGTTAATGGTAAGACTCTTGGCAGTGTGGAGGATCAGAGGGATCTTGGGGTCCGAGTCCATAGGACACTCAAAGCAGCTGCGCAGGTTGACTCTGTGGTTAAGAAGGCATATGGTGCATTGGCCTTCATCAACTGTGGGATTGAGTTTAAAAGCTGAGACTTGGAGTACTGTGCTCAGTTCTGATCACCTCACTACAGGAAGGACGTGGAATCTATAGAAAGGGTGCAGAGGAAATTTACAAGGATGTTGCCTGTATCGGGGAGCATGCCTTATGAGAATAGGTTGAGTGAACTTGGCCTTTTCTCCTTGGAGCGACGGAGGATGAGAGGTGACCTGATAGAGGTGTATAAGATGATGAGAGGCATCGATCGTGTGGATAGTCAGAGGCTCTTTCCCAGAGCTGAAATGGCTAGCACGAGAGGGCACAGTTTTAAGGTGCTTGGAAGTAGGTACGGAGGAGATGTCAGGGGTAGTTTTTTTATGCAGAGAGTGGTGAGTGCGTGGAGTGGGCTGCTGGCGACGGTGGTGGAGGCAGATATGATAGGGTCTTTAAAGAGACTCCTGGACAGGTACTTGGAGCTTAGTAAAATAGAGGGCTATGGGTAACCCTGGGTAATTTCTGAAGTAAGTACGTGTTCGGCACAGCATTGTAGGCCGAAGGGCCTGTATTGTGCTGTAGGTTTTCTATGATTCAGTTTACCATATTTTCATCCAGATCATTGATATACATGACAAACAACAACAGACCCAGCACCAGTCCCTATGGTACACAAGCCTGCAGTCAGAGAGGCAAGTGTCTACCATCACTCCGTGGCTTCTCCCATGAAGCCAATGTCTAATCCGGTTTACTGCCTCATCTTGATTGCCAAGTGACTGACTCCTCTTGACCAACCTCCCCTGTGGGGCACTGTACTAAAGTCCATGTAGACCATATCCACTGCCTTGTCTTCATTAATGTACTTGGTTGTAGACCACATCCTCTGCCTTGTCTTCATTAACGTACTTGGTTGAAGTATGCTCTGTGTTGAGGATCCAGTTGCAGAGGAAGATCTCTGCAGTTTTCTTCTTTCACCACTTTGTCCTTTCCTTGCAGTTGTTGACAACAGCAGTAACTGGGCTGTGTGTGGCAAGAGTTCTGGGGTTATTACCATGCCAGTGGCCGCCCGCGCCACTCACAAAGTCCACATGGAGGTGATGCCTTTGTTCGCCGGGTTCCTGCCATTTCCGGACATCAAACTCTTCAAATACCTTCCTTTCCAGGCCTGTCCGTCAGGGCAGGTTGATACGGGTAAGTGGAGATCCTCAGGCCCAGTGTCAGAGAGACGGGAAGGGCAGGTCGATGCGGGTAAGTGGGAGATCCTAGGCCCAGTGTCAGAGAGTGGAGAAGGGCAGATGGATCTGGATAAGTGGAGATCTAGACCCAGTGTTGGAGAGTGGGGAAGGGGTTTAATGATTGAGGGGAGGTGACGACATTTAAGAGCGCTCCATTAGGCCTATCTGTTTGGGTCAACCATGGATATTGCATTGGAGCTATCTACGTGATATGCAGGTCAGGGCAGGATGATATGGAGATGTTCCCATGTAGCAGGCTTCTCCTCTCCATCCAAAGCAACAGCGGAGATCGATACCGTTCGGCAGCAGCGGCATCGCTGGAGTTGCCAGTCAGCGCTGAACTCAATGTGGCACTCCCCGAGGCAAACCAGCTCCAAATTTTTCCCTCTGCGTTTACTCCTGAAGCCTTCCCCTTGACTGGGTATAGCAGCAAGGAAGCAGAAGTTTGAGATCAGAATTTTCCTTCTCCCAGATGACATGCCAGCCATGGCAAACAAACCCCAGGCTGCCTGAAGTGACCAGTTTTAAGCTGCAAAAAACCCAACTTTACCCCTTCTCCTCTCAGTAGAAATTGTTCTGCCGGGCTGAGTAGCTAAGCCACACATAAAAGCCAGGGTACGGTACCGGTGGGGACGGGTCTGTCACTGTATCACACCGGGGTGCGGTACCGGTAGGGACGGGTCGCTCGCTGTACTACTCCGGGGTACGGTACCGGTGGGGACGGGTCCGTCAGTGTATAACACTGGGGTACGGTACCGGTGGGGACGGGTCTGTCACTGTATCACACCGGGGTGCGGTACCGGTAGGGACGGGTCGCTCGCTGTACTACTCCAGGGTACGGTACCGGTGGGGACGGGTCCGTCAGTGTATAACACTGGGGTACGGTACCGGTGGGGACGGGTCTGTCGCTGTGTAACACGGGGGTGCGGTACCGGTGGGGACGGATCTGTCGCTGTGTAACACCAGGGTGCGGTACCGGTGGGGACGGATCTGTCGCTGTGTAACACCAGGGTGCGGTACCGGTGGGGACAGATCTGTCGCTGTATAACACCGGGGTACGGTACCGGTGGGGACGAGTCCGTCGCCGTGTAACACCGGGGTACGGTACCGGTGGGGACGGGTCTGTCACTGTGTAACACCGGGGTACGGTTTAGATGTCGCGGTAACTCAGCGCTGTGCTGATGGTGAAGCCATCTTGTTTTCTGGATTGCAGCCGCTGACAGCTGGATGGAGAACGACACTTTGTCCTTGGACAAGAACACAGATGAGCAGGTGGAGAGCAGCAGCCTGCGCAGTCGAGGCAGCACCCACTCCTCAGGCAGTGGTGAACACAGAGGGCTGCCAATGCCTCGCCTTCTTCCCTTCTGCACCGGGCAGGTCTTTAACGCCAGTGCCTGCTGCCAGATCCTTGTTCTCCCCTGCCAGGACGATCACATGCTGGAGGTGAACGTTACATGATGCCGAGGGTTTGCACAGCCCCTGCGTTTCCTGGGGTGTCGTCACCGCGACAACGGTTGTGATCGCTGGCGTTACTGCTGGTGCGAGCAGCCCCCTCAGTCTGTAAATCTATCTGTATATTGGGAGCGGTACTGGGTTGTTGTAATTATATTTGGTCTTTGTAAACGTCACACCAAAATATTTCTGATTGAACTTCAGTGCACAGAAATTGATTTCCTGTGGTGTAACTCTCCCCATTCCAACCCAGCCCAAACCTGGAGACGCTCAGCTTTGCATCTACCCAAACTAGGCACGTCCTTGCACTCGAGACCTGTACAGTCTCCTTGCATGATCCCCCTCCACTTCCCGTGAGAGTGCAGACCCCCCCCACTTCCCGTGAGAGTACAGACCCCCCCCACCTCCCATGAGAGTGCAGACCCCCCCCACTTCCCGTGAGATGCAGCCCCCCCACTTCCCGTGAGAGTGCAGACCCCACCACTTCCCGTGAGAGTGCAGAGCCCCCCACTTCCCGAGTGCAGACCCCCCCACTTCCCCTGAGTGCAGACCCCCCCAGTTCCCGTGAGAGTGCAGACCCCCCCCCACTTCCCGTGAGAGTGCAGACACCCCCACTTCCCGTGAGAGTGCAGACCCCCCCCACTTCCCATGAGAACGCAGATCCCCCCACTGCCCGTGAGAGCGCAGATCCCCCCACTTCCCGTGAGAGCGCAGACCCCCCCACTTCCCGTGAGAGCGCAGACCCCCCCACTTCCCGTGAGAGCGCAGATCCCCCCACTTCCCCTGAGAGCGCAGACCCCCCCACTTCCCGTGAGTGTGCAGATCCTCCCCACTTCCCGTGAGAGCGCAGATTCCCCCACTTCCCGTGAGAGCGCAGATCCCCCCACTTCCCCTGAGAGCGCAGACCCCCCCCACTTCCCCTGAGAGCGCAGACCCCCCCCACTTCCCCTGAGAATGCAGACCCCCCCCACTTTCTCTGAGAATGCAGACCCCCCCACTTCCCGTGAGAGTGCAGACCCCCCCACTTCCCGTGAGAGTGCAGATCCTCCCCACTTCCCGTGAGAGTGCAGACCCCCCCACTTCCCGTGAGAGTGCAGACCCCCCCACTTCCCGTGAGAGTGCAGACCCTCCACTTCCCCTGAGAGTGCAGACCCCCCCACTTCCCGTGAGAGTGCAGACCCCCCCACCTCCCGCGTGAGTGCAGACCCCCCCCACTTCCCGTGAGAGTGCAGACCCCCCCCACTTCCCGTGAGAGTGCAGACCCCCCCCACTTCCCGTGAGAGTGCAGACCCCCCCACTTCCCGTGAGTGTGCAGATCCTCCCCACTTCCCGTGAGTGCGCAGATCCCCCCCACTTCCCGTGAGTGCGCAGATCCCCCCCACTTCCCGTGAGTGCGCAGATCCCCCCCACTTCCCGTGAGTGCGCAGATCCCCCCCACTTCCCGTGAGTGCGCAGATCCCCCCCACTTCCCGTGAGTGCGCAGATCCTCCCCACTTCCCGTGAGAGTGCAGACCCCCCTACTTCCCGTGAGAGTGCAGACCCCCCTACTTCCCCTGAGAGTGCAGACCCCCCCACTTCCCGTGAGAGTGCAGACCCCCCCACTTCCCCTGAGAGTGCAGACCCCCCCACTTCCCGTGAGAGTGCAGACCCCCCCACTTCCTGTGAGAGTGCAGACCCCCCTACTTCCCGAGAGTGCAGACCCCCCTACTTCCCCTAAGAGTGCAGACCCCCCCACTTCCCGTGAGAGTGCAGACCCCCCACTTCCCCTGAGAGTGCAGACCCCCCACTTCCCGTGAGAGTGCAGACCCCCCCACTTCCCGTGAGAGTGCAGACCCCCCACTTCCCCTGAGAGTGCAGACCCCCCACTTCCTGTGAGAATGCAGACACCCCACTTCCCCTGAGAGTGCAGACCCCCCCCCACTTTCCCTGAGAGTGCAGACCCCCCCACTTCCCGTGAGAGTGCAGATCCCCCCACTTCCCCTGAGAGCGCAGACCCCCCCACTTCCCCTGAGAGCGCAGACCCCCCCACTTCTCCTGAGAGCGCAGACCCCCCCCACCTCCCCTGAGAATGCAGACCCCCCCCACTTTCCCTGAGAGTGCAGACCCCCCCACTTCCCGTGAGAGTGCAGACCCCCCCACTTCCCGTGAGAGTGCAGATCCTCCCCACTTCCCGTGAGAGTGCAGACCCCCCCACTTCCCGTGAGAGTGCAGACCCCCCTACTTCCCCTGAGAGTGTAGACCCCCCTACTTCCCCTAAGAGTGCAGACCCCCCCACTTCCCGTGAGAGTGCAGACCCCCCACTTCCCGTGAGAGTGCAGACCCCCCACTTCCCGTGAGAGTGCAGACCCCCCACTTCCCGTGAGAGTGCAGACCCCCCACTTCCCGTGAGAGTGCAGACCCCCCACTTCCCGTGAGAGTGCAGACCCCCCCACTTCCCCTGAGAGTGCAGACCCCCCCCACTTCCCGTGAGAGTGCAGACCCCCCTACTTCCCCTAAGAGTGCAGACCCCCCCACTTCCCGTGAGAGTGCAGACCCCCCTACTTCCCCTAAGAGTGCAGACCCCCCCACTTCCCGTGAGAGTGCAGACCCCCCACTTCCCGTGAGAGTGCAGACCCCCCACTTCCCGTGAGAGTGCATACCCCCCCACTTCCCCTGAGAGTGCAGACCCCCCCCACTTCCCGTGAGAGTGCAGACCCCCCCACTTCCCGTGAGAGTGCAGACCCCGCAGTTCCCGTGAGAGTGCAGACCCCCCCCACTTCCCGTGAGAGTGCAGACTCCCCCACTTCCCGTGAGAGTGCAGATCCCCCCCACTTCCCGTGAGAGTGCAGATCCCCCCACACTTCCCGTGAGAGTGCAGATCCCCCCCACTTCCCGTGAGAGTGCAGACCCCCCACTTCCCCTGAGAGTGCAGACCCCCCTTCCTGTGAGAGTGCAGACCCCCCACTTCCCCTGAGAGTGCAGACCCCCCCCCACTTCCCGTGAGAGTGCAGACCCCCCCCCCCCACTTCCCATGAGAGTGCAGACCCCCCCGGCTGTATCGTCCCACCTGACCCAGGGGGACCACAGTGAGGCTCTTCTCTCCCTTCTTGATCCCTTGGATTCAAACAGTGAACAGGGCTTGGTCTGTTTAACTGGGTTAACTTTAATTTATTTACCATATTCTAATTTATCAGCCACATTTAATTATATAAATATAAGTCTATGAAAAGTAATATAAAGTTTGAGGCTTGGGTGGTGGGGACCTGAGGCTGTTTGGTTGCCGTGATGTGCTGGCCAAGGAGCTGTGAAGCTTCCACTCCACTGCCCTCCTTCCCCGTCAGTCCGAGAGTGCGACGCAGCGACGCACGTGGTTTGTCAGCTCACCGAGAGGGTAGTCAGTGCAGACAGCGCACCGTCTGATCTTCAGAGTATCGACCCCTGTATATTTCCTCCTTAATCACAAGTCTGATGATGTTTGCTCACTGAACTGTGAACATTATATCAATATGCTGAAAACCTGACCGTGGTGTCATGTCTTTCTTTGGTTTGCTGTTCTGTAACAGTGCGAGAAGTTAGTGGTTGAATTGGTATTTGCTTTATTTATTGTCACGTGTACTGTTGTCCAGAACGATCATCCCAGAGCGGAATACGTGAAGCCAGTAAACAGGGAAAACCTGTCGAATAGAGTGTGACATTTACAGAGGAAGTCCAGATGATACACACGAGGGATTCTGCCATTGCTGCAAACCCAGAACAGACACAAAGTGCTGCAGGAACTCAGCAGGTCAGGCAGCGTCTATGGAGAGGATGTTTCAGGCTTAATCAATCTATGGAATTCATTGCCACAGATGGCTGGGGACGCCAAGCAAATGGGTAAACTTAAAGTGGAGGTTGATAGCTTCTTGATTAGTCAAGGTATCAAAGGTTACTGGGAGAAGACAGGAGAATGGGATTGAGAGGGATAATAAATCAGCCATGGATGAATTGTGGAGCAGGCTTACTGGGCCAAAAAGCTTAATTCTCCTCCTAAGACAAAATCGAAAAGGGTGAACACAGGACTGAAGGTGTTGTAGTTGAATGCGTGCTGTATACGGAATAAGGTAGATGAATTTGTACCACAGTTACAGGTTGGTATGTAAGATGTTGTAGGCATCACTGAATCGTGGCTGAAAGCTTAGAGCTGGGAGGTTAATGTCCGAGGATACACATTGTATCGAAAGAACAGGCAGGAAGGCAGAGGGGGTGGCATTGCTCTGTTGGTAAACAAAAATCAAATCATTAAAAAGGTGACATAGCAGTCAGAAGATGGTGAATCATTGTGGATAGAGCCACAGAACTGCAAGGGGAAAAAAAACTCTGATGGGAGTTGACCCCAAAACAGTAGTAAGGATGTGGTCTACAAGTTATAACGGGACAAAGAAAATGCATGTCAAAGGGGCAATGTTACAATAGTCATGGGGGGGGGGGTTTCAATATGCAGGTAGTTTAGGAAAATCAGGTTGGTGCTGGATTTTTCAAGAACGCCTCCAAGGTAGTTTTTTAGATCAGATCATGGTTGAGTCCACTAGGAGATCAGCTATTGTGAATTGGGTGTTTTGAATGAACCAGAATTGATTGAGGTAAAAGAACCCTTCAGGGCAAGTGATTATAATATGATCAAATTTGCCCAGAGTTTTGAGAAGGGGCTAAAGTCAGATGTATTAGTATTACGGTGGAGTAAAGGGAATTACAGAGGCACGAGAGAGGAGTTGGCCAGAATTGATTGGAAAAGAATACTGGCAGGGATGACAGCAGAGCAGCAACGGCCGGAATTTCTGGAAGCAGTTTGGAAGGAACAGGATATATACACCCCAAAGAGGAAGAAGTATTCCAAAGGCAAGGTGACACAAGCATGGCTAACCAGAGAAATTAAAGCTGACATAAAAGCCAAAGAGTGGGCATTTAATACAGCAAAAAATTGTGGGAAGTTAGAGGATTGGAAAGCTGTCAAATACCAACAGATGGCAACTAAAAAAAGTTTTAAGAAGGTAAAGATGGAACACGAAAGTAAGCATGCTAATAGTATTAAAGAACATACCAAAGGTTTCTTCAGATATATGAGGTGTAAAAGAGAAGCAAAAACGGCTATCATACCACTGCAAAATGATGCTGGAGAGGTAGTAACGGAGGACAAAGAAGTGGCCGACAAACTGAATGAGTATTTTGTACTAGTCTTCACTGTGGAAGACACCACCAGGATGGTGGAAGTTCCAGGTGTCAGGGGGCATGAAGTGTGTGAGAGAAGGTTCTTGGGAAACAGAAAAGTCTGAAGGGATATCAGGTCACCTGGGTCAGACGGTGCACACCCCAGGATTCTGAAAGAGGTGGCTGAAGAGTTTGTGGAGGCATTAGTAATGATCTTTCAAGAATCACTAGATTCTGGAATGGTTCTGGAAAACTGGGAAATTGCAAATGTCAATCCTCTCTTCAAGAAGGGAGAGCACCAGAAAAAAGGAAACTATAGACTGGTTAGTCTTTCATTAGTTGGGAAGATGCTGCAGTCGAGTATTAAGGATGAGGTCTCAGGGTACTTGGAGGCACATGATAAAATAGGCCATAGTCAGCATGGTTTCCTCAAGGGAAAATCTTGCCTGACAAATCTGTTGGAATTCTTTGAAGAAATAACAAGCTGGTTGATGTGTACTTGGACTTTCAGAAGGCCTTTGACAAGGTGCTGCACATGAAGCTACGAAGCAATCTACAAGCCTGAGGTATTGCAGGAAAGATTTCTAGCATGGATAAAGCTGTGGCCGATTGACAGAAGGCAAAGAGTGGGAATAGAGGGAGCCTTTTCTGGCTGGCAGCCGTTCCATAGGCTTTGTTGAAATGTTTGCAGACCATATGAGGACAAGTGGAGGGGCAGGTATTTTAAGGAAGTAGAGAGGCTACAGAAGGACTCAAACAGATTAGGACAATGGGCAAAGAAGTGACAGATGAAATACAATGTCAGGAAGTGTATGGTCATGCAATTTGGTAGAAGGAATGAAAGGCTTATCTAAATGGAGAGGAAACACTAAAAAAAAAACTGAGGTGCAAAGGGAATTGGAAGTCCTTGTGCAGGATTCTCTAAAGGTTAATGTGCAGGTTGAGTCTGCGGTGAGGAAAGCAAATGCAATGTTAGCATAGAAAACCTACAGCACAATACAGGCCCTTTGGCCCACAAAGCGATGCCAAACATGTCCTTACCTGAGAAATTACCTAGGGTTACCCATAGCCCTCTATTTTTCTGAGCTCCATGTACCTGTCTCTTAAAAGTCCTTAACGTATCCGCCTCCACAGCCACCGGCAGCCCATTCCACGCACTCACCACTCTGTGTAAAAAAAAAAAACTTACCCCTGATGTCTCCTCTGTACCTACTTCCAGGCACCTTAAAACTGTGCACTCTCCTGCTAGCCATTTCAGCCCTGGGAAAATTGAGATGGGCCGAGTGGCCTAATTCTGCTCCAAAATTTATAGTTTTATGGTTAAATTTATAGTTTTATGGTTAACTTGCAGGTTAAGTTGGCAGTGAAGAAGGCAAATGCAATGTTCACATTCACTTTGAGAGGTCTAGAATATAAAAGCAAGAATGCTTCCTATAGTGGAGGAGTCTAGGACCAGAGGACACAGCTTCAGAAATCAAGGAAGTCCATTTAGAACAGGGATGAGGAGGAATTTCTTCAGCCAGAGGGTGGTGAATCTGTGAAATTCATTGCCACAGACAGCTGTGGAGGCCAAGTCATTGAGTGTAATAGAGCTTTGACCAGCGGCCAACCCGGACATCAGAAGTTTGGAGAGGAGGAGACTTCAATCAGGCCCACTGCCTGAGGATAAAAGGCAGCAACAGGTCATGGCAACGTAATATAAGACCATAAGACATAGGGGCTGGATTAGGCCATTTGGCCCATTGAGTTTGCTCCACCAATCAGTCATGGCTGATCCTTTTTACCCACTTCAGTCCCTCTCCCCAGCCTTCTCCCTGTAACCTTTGATGCCATGTCCAATCAAAAACCTATCAATCTCTGCCTTAAATACAGCCAATGACCTGGCCTCCACAGCTGCCTGTGGTAATAAATTCCACAAATTCACCTCCCTTTGGCTAAAGAAATTTCTCCACATCTCTGTTTTAAATGGATGCCCCTCCATTCTGAGGTTGTGTCCTCTTGTCCTAGGCTCCCCCACCATGGGAAACATCCTTTCCACATCGACTCTGTCCAGGCCTTCCAACATTCGAAAGGTTTCAATGAGATCCTCCCTCATACTTCTGAATTCCAGTAAGTACAGACCCAGAGCCATCAAACGTTCCCCGTATGATAACCCTTTCATTGCCGGAATCATCCTTGTGAACCTCCTCTGAACCTTCTCCAATGCCAGTACATCTTTTCTTAGATGAGGAGCCCAAAACTGTTCACAATACTCAAGGTGAGTCCTCACCAGTGCCTTATAAAGTCTCAATATCACATCCCTGCTCTTGTATTATAGACCTCTTGAAATAAATGATAACATGGCATTTGCCTTCCTCACCACCGACTCAACCTGCAAGTTAACCTTCAGGGTTTTCTGCACAAGGACTCCCAAGTCCCTCTGCGTCTCAGATTTTTGGATTTTCTCCCCATTTAGAAAATAGTCTGCACATTTATTTCTACTACCAAGGTCCATGACCATGCATTTTCCAATGTTTTATTTCATTTGCCACTTTCTTGCCCATTCTCCTAATCTATCTAAGTCCTTCTGCATCCTATCTGTTTCCTCAACACTACCTGCCCCTCCACCAATCTTCATATCATCTGCAAACTTGACAACAAAGCCATCTATTCCATCATCTGAATCGCTGATATACAGCATAAAAAGATGCGATCCTAACACCGACCCCTGTGGAACACTATTAGTCACTGGTAGCCAATCAGGAAAGGATCCTTTTATTCCCACTCGCTGCCTCCTGCGAATCAGCCAATGCTCTAACCATGTTAGTAACTTTCCTGTAATACCATGGGCTCTTAACTTGGTAAGCAGCCTCATGTGTGGCACCTTGTCAAAGGCTTTCTGAAAGTCCAAATCTACAACATCCACTACATCCCCTTTATCTATCCTACTTGTAATCTCCTCAAACAATTCTAACAGGTTCAGGAAACCATGCTGACTTTGTCCTATCTTGTGCTGTGTCACCAAGTACTCCATAACATCATTTTTAACAATTGACTCCAACATCTTCTGAACCATTGAGGTCCGGCTAACTGGTCTATAATTTTCTTTCTGCTGCCTTCCCCTTTCTTAAAGATTGGAGTGACATTTGCAATTTTCCAGTCCTCTGGCACCATGCAAAAGTGCAATGATTTTTGAAAGATCATTACTAATACCTCCACAATCTCCACCGCTACCTCTTTCGGGACCCTAGGATGCAGTTCATCTGGTCCGGGTGACTTATGTACCCTTAGGTCTTTCAGCCTTTTGAACAGCTTCTTCCTTTCAATAGTAATTGCACTCACTTCTCTTCCCTCACACCCTTCCACATCTGGCACATTGCCATTATCTTCCACAGTGCAGACTGATGCAAAATGCCCATTTGGTTCATCAGCCATCTCCTTGTCCCCTGTTGTTATTTCTCCTGCTTCATTTTCTAGCGGTCCTATATCCTCTCTCTTTTATTTACATCTTTGAAGAAGCTTTTATTATTCACATTGATTTTATTTGCTAGTTTGCTTTCATATTTAATCTTTTCCCACCTAATGATTCTTTTAGTTACTCTCTGTATGGTTTTAAAAGCTTCTCAATCCTCTGTCTTCACACTAATTTTTGCTTTGTTGTATGCCCTCTCTTTTGCTTTACATTAGCTTTGTTTTCCCTTGTCAGTCACGGTTGTACTACTTTGCCATTTGAATCTTTCTTTGCTTTTGGAATACATCTATCCTGCACCTTCCTCATTTCCCCAGAAATTCACACCACTGCTACTCTGCTGTCACCCCTGCCAGCATCTCCTTCCAAGTTACTTTGGCCAACTCCTCTCTCATACCACTGTCATTTCCTTTACTCCACTGAAATATACTACATCAAACCTTACTTTCTCCCTATCAAATTTCACTTTGGACTCAATCATATTGTGATCATTGTCTCCTCAGGGTTCTTTTACCTTAAGCTCCCTAATTGCCTCTGGTTCATTACATAACACCCAATCCAGTATAGCTGATCCCCTAAGAGGCTCAAGACAAATTGCTCTTAAAAAGCCATCTCGTAGGCATTCAACAAACTCTCTCTCTTGAGATCCATTTCCAACTTGATTTTCCCAATCAACCTGCATGTTGAAATCTCCCATGACTATCATAACAGTCATGCCCTTTTGACACACCTTTTTGAGTTCCTGTTGTAATTGGTAGTCCATATCCCAGCTACTATTGGGAGGCCTGTATATAACTGCCTTTAGGGTCCTTTTACCCTTGTAGTTTCTGAACTCAACTCACAAGGATTCAACATCTTCCGATCCTACGTCACATCTTTCTGATGATTTGATGCCATTCTTTACCAGCAGAGCCACGCCACCTCCTCTGTCTACCTTCCTGTCCCTCTGATACAACATGTAACATTGGACATTCAGCTCCCAACTCCAACCATCCTTCAACCATGATTCAGTGATGGCCACAACATCATACCTGACAATCTGTAATAGTGCAACAAGATCATCCTCTTTAATTCTTATACCCCATGCACTGAGATATAACACTGTGAGTACTCTATTTTCTACCCTTATTAATTCTGCATCTTAATGCACTGATACTCAACCCACTGGGTGCAATTTTGTCCTATCACCTGCTTGCCCTTCCTGACAATCTGACTGCACGCTATCTTTGCTTTTTTACCATCCGTCCTGTCCTGAGTCCCTTCACTCCGGTTCCCACCCCCCAGTCAAATTAGTTTAAACCCTCCCCAACAGCTCCAACAAACCTGCCCGGGAGAATATTGGTCCCCCTCGGGTTCAGGTGCAACCTGTCACTTTTGAACAGGTCATACCTCCTCCAGAAGAGATCCCAATGATCCAAGAACCTGAAGCCCTGCCCCCGCACCAGCTTCTCAGCCACACGTTTATCTGCCAAATCATCCTGTTTCTACCCTCACTGGCTCATGGCACAGGCAGCAATCCAGAAATTACTACCCGGGAGGTCCTGCTTCTCAGCTTTCTACCTAGCTCTCTAAATTCCCTCCTCAGGACCTCATTGTTTTTCCTTCCTATGTCATGGGTACCAATATGTACCAAAACATCTGGCTGCTGACCTTCCCTCTCCAAAGTGTTGTGGACGCAGTCCGAGCCATCCCTGATCCTGGCGCCTGGGAGGCAACGTACCATCCGGGTGTCCCGTTCACATCCACAGAATCTCCTGTCTGTTCCTCTGACTATCGAGTCCCCTATCACTACCACTTCCCTCTTCTCCCTCTTTCCCTATGCTCAATGCCAGTAACCTGGTCTCTGTGGCATTCCGCTGGGAAGTCATCCCCCACAATTGTATCTGAAATAGCATACTTATTATTAGTAATTATAGGTTTGACTGATGACCATTCGGCATCTGGGTTTAACTAGAAAGAGCAAGTTAAAGGAAGGCAGGGGCAAGCGCAGTGGCCGTCAGTCGTCTGAGTGGGCAGAGTCAGAGTGGTGACCTTGAGGCTTTAGCTCTCCGAGGTTTCAATGAGGGGGGGAGGCTTCACACAGAAGCAAAAGATCAAATATTTTTGTTCCCTTTATATCTGCTCAGCTAGGGGCAGTAGGGATGCCAGGCAGGACAGTGAATCGCTCCTCTCGAGGGATGTGGGAAGACAGCTGCAAGAAGTGCATCCAGCTGCAGCTTCGAGCAAACCGCGTTAAGGAGCTGGAAACAAGAAAATCTGCAGACACCGGAAATCCAAGCAACACATACAAAATGCTGGAGGAACTCAGCAGGCCAGGCAGCATCTATGGAAATGAGTACAGTGGACTTTTCGGGCCGAAACCCTTCATCAGGACTGACAAAAAAGATGAGGAGTCAGAGTAAGAAGGGGGGAGGAGGGGAGGAAGAAACACAAAGTGATGGGTGAATCTGGGGTGGGGAGAGGTGAAGTAGAGAGCTGGGAATTCGATTGGTGAAAAAGATACAGGGCTGGAGAAGGGGGAATCTGATAGGAGAGGACAGAAGGCCTCGAAGAAAGAAGGAAGGATATACTGGCTCTGGAGGTGGTGCAGAGGAGGTTCACCAGGTTGATTCCAGAGATGAGAGGGTTAGACTATGAGGAGAGATTGAGTCATCTGGGACTGTACTCGCTGGAATTCAGAAGAATGAGAAGAGATCTCATAGAAGCATATAAAATTATGAAAGGGATAGATAAGATAGAGACAGGAAAGTTGTTTCCACTGGTAGGTGAGACTAGAACTAGGGGACATAACCTTAAGATTTAGGGGAGTAGATTTGGGACGGAGATGAGGAGGAAGTGCTTTTTCCAGAGGGTGGTGAATCTGTGGAATTCTCTGCCCCGTGAAGCAGTGGAGGCTACCTCAGTAAATATACTTAAGACAAGGTTGGACAGATTTTTGCATAGTAGGGGAATTCAGGATTATGGGGAAAATACAGGTAGGTGGAGATGAGTCCATGGCCAGATTAACCATGATCTTATTGAATGGTGGAGCAGGCTCGATGGGCCAGATGGCCTACTCCTGCTTCTATTTTTTATGTTGTTATGGTGATTACACGTCCTTTTCTGATGACCGTATTGTCTAGTTTTCCGGTGAGAAAAGCAGGAGAGAGACTTTCTCCTGGAACAGGAAAGTCCACAACCAAGTCATTCGACTTTGGTGACTCCTTGAACCTAATAGTTGGAAAAGGAGACTGACAGAAAAATGTTTAAGTTTGAAGGTGTCTTTTCCACTGATGAGTTAACCAGAGATTTGCTGCGTTTGAAGAAGTTTTGAAGACGATTCAAGATGATGTTAAATCGTTTAGATGCGAAGTCGATCAACAACAGATTAGAATTTCAGAGCTGGATGAAGCCGGTAGTAAGAGAGACCACAAAATTGAATCCCTGGAGAAAAATCTAGCTTCGACATCTCAGCAGTTGAAACGTTATAAATCAAAGGTTATCGATCCCGGCAACAGAATCTGCGAATAATCGGGCTTCCCGAAGATGTTGAGTCGGGTGATCCTACTAAATACTTTTCTAAATTGTTAATGAATGTGTTTGGTCCAGAAGTTTTGGACCCCCCCACCCCCGCATTGCTAGATAGTGCGCATCATACTTTACGCCCCAAACCTTACAAAGAATTTAAACCGAGACCTATTATTGTTTGGTTTCACTATGTTCACATTAAGGATCAAGTAATATGAGCTGCTCGGTGGAAAGGTATGATCAAATTTCAAAATTTCAGATTTTGCATCGTTGAGGATTTCAGCCCAGAAGTATTGAGGGAACAGATGGCTTTTAAACCACAGATGTCAGAACTTTATGGTAAGGGCTTCAAATTAGCGTTGCTGTTCCCAGCGTGTCTGGGAATTGTTCTGGCGGATAACTCTCGTTGTTTGTTTAAGACTTCGGATGAAGCTCAAAGTTTTCTCGACAATCTGTCTTCCTCTGCTAAGGACTAATTAACGCACTGTTCTCGTTTTTTGTCTTTTTTCTAACTTGCTTTTCATTTTTTTTAAAAAAGCTAACATCTAGCTTGCAGATTTAGATTTTTATATTTTGAGAGTTCTTGCCTTGGTTTTGTAGTGTAGGTAGTTTTCATATTTTTGAATAAAAGTATTCTTTTTTTCTTTTTTCATTAGTGATTTTGTATTTTCACTTTTAATCTTTTTGCTTTTGAGAGTAATTAAGTAGTAGATTCAGTGTTTGATTTTCCTTTTCTTTGAAACTTTATTGGAGAAGTTTTACATCTTAAGATGGTGGATTGCTCTCTCCCTCTTCTCAGAATTTATTTTTTCTTGCTGCATCATTTCCGATCATTTATATATGAAAAAAATTAATGATATGAATTGGCACTTAGTCTCTTTTTTTTTGAAATATGAGTAAGAAGAAACTATTTTATGTTTGTAATTGTTGTGATCTTTTCTTTACATTTATAGTGATTACTTTTTTGACCACGAATGGTGCTTTTTAAGAAAAACATATTTCTTTTGGGTTGCCTTCTGGAGGGATGGGGTTAGATTTAGCCTTGGATTTAGCATTAGCCACTTTCTGGCTTTTTCTAGGTTTTTGTGGGAGGGGATGGTATTTTTGTTCTTATTTTTAATTTATATTTTTTCTTTACATGGGCTGACTTGAAACTACCAAAATGTCTGAAATGTTGTGATTTCTGGTTCCTCTTTGAACCTTTTTTCCTCTTCCGGGGTCATGAGTTTGTATTCTGGTTAACCCTTAACATACCTTATGTTCGATTTCAGTACTATGGATAAGATTATTAATTTGGTTTCTTGGAATACAAATGGTTAAACCATCCGATTAAATGGAAGAAATTTTTTAAAAGTGTTCCATAGGATGAATGCTCATATTGTTTTAGTACAAGAAACTCATGTGCAGAAAGAAGATAACCAGCATTTTTTTAGGTTTTGGAAGGAATAACAGTACCATTCAAGTTCACAGGCCAAAGTGAAAGGCATTTCTATTTTTATAGATCCTTCAATTTCGTTTGTGCATTATGAGACTATTTCAGATCCAAATGGTAGATTTTTGTTAATTACTGGTTTGTTATTTAACAAAAAAATTGTTATGGTTAATGTTTATGCTCCAAATGTTGATTGTCCTAAATTTTTTAAACATCTCTTTACATCCTTTCCTAACTTAAACAATTATATGTTGATTATGGGTGGAGATTTTAACTGTTGTTTAAATCCTTTGATGGATAGATCTATGTCTAATCTGGCACTCCCAAACAAATCAGCTACTCTTATTAACTCTTTTATGGTTGACTCTGGAATTTCATAAATTTGGAGATTCTTACACCCCAATGATAAAGAGTTTTCATTCTTTTCACATGTATATCATCAGTATTCTAGAATTGATTACTTTCTTATTGACTCTCGATTAATTCCACTTGTTATTGACTGCAAATATGACTCTATTGCTGTCTCCAATCATGCACCATTGAAACTATCTATTAAGTCAATGGATACATCTTCTAGTACTAGACAATGGCAATTTAATACCACTTTGCTTCAGAACTCAGACTTTATTAATTTTATTGAGGAACAGATTAATTTTTTCTTCACAACAAATTTTATGGAGGGAATTTCCAGCGGGGTACTGTGGGACACTTTTAAAGCATATATTCATGACAAATTATTTCATATTCTGCTGGACTGAAAAAGTGAACTAATAATGAAATACTTAAGCCGGTTGACAAGATCAAAGAAACTGACAAGGGATATTCTATTGCTCCTAATCAGGAGCTTTATAAAGAGAGAGTCGAACTTCAAATGGAACATAATCTATTACTATCATCTTCGATTGACAATCAAGTAATTAAAACTAGTAGTCAATTCTGTATACATGGTGATAAAACTGGGAAAGCAAAAGAGAGGGTATACAACAAAGCAAAAATTAGTGTGAAGACAGAGGATTGGGAGGATTTTAAAACCCTCCAGTTTGACCTTTTCTGAATCTCTTTTATTAACTTAGAATATATGAATAGAGGAGCAGAGTTGATGACATTAATGAATGTATTCGATCTAATACATTGGTTCAGCCTTGTTTTGTTCTGTTTGCTTTTTTGGGGGGTTTAGCCATTAGTTCTTTTTTTTAGTTTTTTGGAGTTTTTCTTTGCAATATCCTTTTTTTATTTCTTTTTTCTTCATGACTAACTGTATCAAGAGTTTGGAAGTCTATTACACTTGTACTACTTGTAGTCTTTTTTGTATATATTTTTTAACAATAAGGTAATTTCAATCTCTTTGTATCACTATTTATGAACTTGAAAATTAATAAAAAGTTTAAAAAAAGAAAGAAAGATTTATATCCTGACCTTGGTGAAATTAGATGCCACAGGCAGCATTGTCTGCCTATGATTTCAGCCTGAAGAACTGCCGGGGGAACTGCAACATTGATGTGGATGCATTGTTCCAATGTGTGTATAAAGGGCTGGAAATGAGTGGAGACTGGGAGAGCGTTCCTGCTCCTGGACTTAAAGCAATGTGCCAGTTTTCCATCATGGGAGAGTCAGGAGCAGGGCTAGGGCAGGTTTGAGCAGTGGATCATTTGGGAGCTTCTGGCTGTACCATTCCACAAGCTTACTACAATCTGACCACTCTGGATATGAAGCAGTTACCTGCATTGAGTCCAGGGGAAGTGGCCGCTGCTCAGCGAGATGACCCTTGTATAGGTACCATTTGGCCAGCTGTTGCAGGAGGGGATATGGCCCAAAATGAAATAATGAAACACCCTGGCACATCCCTACTGATGAGGGAATGGAACAAACTGGATTTGAGGAACCGTGTTCTACACAGGGTCATGTCTCCTCCAGACAGGCCTCAGTGGTCCCAATTGGTTTTACCTGAGAAGCATTGGAGGATTGTGCTGAAGTCGCTTCATGATGAATCAGGTCATTTGGAGCTTGACAAGACCTATGGATTGGTCCGAGATCGGTTAAATCAGTATGAAGCCTGAGGTGGAAAGGTACTCTAAGTCGTACATTTGATGTATTTGGAGGAAGACCCTGCCAGCGAGGGTCACTCCCTTATCCCATTTACAGAGTGCAGGGCCACTTGATCTGGTACGTATGGATTTCTTCTCCATAGAGCCTGATTCCAGCAACAATGTGAATGCTTTGGTTATTACTGATCACTACACCAAATATGCTCAAGCCTTCCCTACAAGATCAGAGGGTTTCCACTGTGTAAAAGTTTTATGGGAAAAGTATTTTGTTCATTATGGCCTTTCCAGATGGATACATAGCAAATCAATCAGGGATGGGAGTTCGAGAGTAACATGAGTTACTGGGCATGCTTGGAGTCAAAGTGGAGGACTCTGCCTTATCACCCTTGGGGAGGTTCAACTGGATTTTGCTAGACATGCTCACAACCCTGGAGATCAGCCAGAAGAACAAATGGTCTCTGCACATTGGGCATCTGGTCCACTGCTACAACTGTACACAGAATGAAGCAACTGGATACTCGCCATATTATGTAATGTTTGGGCACAAAGCGAGGTTGCCTGTAGACCTCTGTTTGGGGCTGGTTGGGAAAACTTGCCACAGAAGACCTATCTTAAATATGTGTCTGACATGAGGAGGGAATTACAAAAGGCTTATAAACTAGCAGAGGTCTCTGCAACCAAGCAGAATCAAGATCATAAGAGGAAACCCCCAGATAGGCTGGCCTATGTCGCACCGGGGGAACAGAGTGTTGCACCTCTCCCCCTGGTAAGATACGTCACTACCATTTACAAATGTATTGCAAAACCTGACATCACGAAATTCCTTTGAAAACTGTTCTTAAAGAGGGGATGATAAGTTTTAAAGTCATGAGGATATGACTATTTTTGGTGGGGGAGAGTGTAAAACCCTGGTTAAGGTTTTACTAGTAGGGTATTTCATGCAATGGTTTTCTATAGAAGCAGTGTGCTCTGCTGGTTGTGTTTGGGTTACCGTTAAAGATAAGGAATGCTTAGGAATGTTGTGTTATCCAGTCAGAAGGGCGGAACTGGGAGAAGGTTCTAGCAAATGCTGGGGGAGAGGTTTTTGTGATAGACATTTAGGTAGGTTGAGATCTTTTATGACGGGAGATGGAGAGAGAAGGAGTTCAAGGGAACTGGCCGTAGGATTTGCAGGAATGTGTGATCTGATGGAGCCCAAGAGAGGAAATTCTACCAGGGCTCGGTAAGTATGAGTTGGTGCAGTGAATGGAGTAAGGTAGATTAACTTGCTGTACAGTTGCAGATTGGCAGGTACGATGTTGTGAGCATCACTGAATCATGGCTGAAAGAAGATTATAGCTGGGAGTTTAATGTCCAAGGATACACATTGTATCAAAAGGACAGGCAGGTAAGCAGAGGGGGTGGCGTTGCTCTGTTGGTACAAAATGAAGTCAAAGCATTAGAAAGAGGTGACATGGGGTTGAAAGGTATTGAATCATTGTGGATGAAGCTCAGGAACTGCAAGGGTAACAAGACCCTGATGGAAGTTGTATACAGACCCCCAAACAGTAGTCAGGATGTAATCTACAAATTACAAGGGGAGATAGAGAATACATCCCAAATGGGCAATGTTACAATAGTCATGGGGACTTCGATATGCAGGTAGATTGGGAAAATCAGGTTGGTGTTAGATTACAGGAGGGAGATTTTCTAGAGTGCCTACAAGATGGATTTTTAGAGCAGCTCGTGGTTGAGCCCTCTAAGGGATCTGCTATTCTGGATTGGGTGTTGTGCTATGAACCAGAATTGATTAGAGAACTTAAGGTAAAATAAACAGTTGAGGCCAGTTCATTGGCTATATTTAAGAGGGAGTTAGATATGGCCCTTGTGGCTACGGGGGTCAGGGGGTATGGAGGGAAGGCTGGGGCGGGGTTCTGAGTTGGATGATCAGCCATGATCATAATAAATGGCGGTGCAGGCTCGAAGGGCCGAATGGCCTACTCCTGCACCTATTTTCTATGTTTCTATGTTTCTAAAAGAACCTTTTGGGGAAAGTGTTTAGAATGTGATCAAATTCACCCTGAAATTTGAGAAGGAGAAGCTAAAGTCAGATGTATCAGTATTACAGTGGAGTAAAGGGAATTACAGAGGCATGAGAGAGGAGCTGGCCAGAATTGATTGGAAAAGAACACTGGCAGGGATGATGGCAGAGTAGCAATGGCTGGAATTTCTGGAAGCAATTTGGAAGACACAGGATATGTACGTCCCAAAGAGGAAGAGGTATTCTAAAGGAAAGATGAACCAATCATGGCTAACAAGAGAAATCAAAGCCAAAGAGAAGGCATTTAATTGATCAAAAATTAGTAGGAAGTTAGAGGATTGGAAAGCTTTCAAATACCAACAGAAGGCAGCTAAACAAAGTAATTATGAAGGTAAAGACGGAATAAGAAAATAAGCTAGACAGTGACATTAAAGAGGGTACCAAAAGATTCTTCAGATACATAAAGTGTGAAAGAAAGGTGAGAGTGGATATCGGACCACCAGAAATTATACTGGAGCAATAGTAATGAGGTCAACAAAATAGTGGATGAACTGAATAAGTATTTAGTATCAGTCTTTACTGTGGAAGACACTAGCAGTATGGTGGACATTCTATCTGTCAGGGGGCATGAAGGATGTGAAGCTACCATAACTAGAGAGAAGTTTCTTGGAAAACTGAAAGGTCTGAAGGTAGATAACTCACCTGAACCACACGGTGTACACCCCAGGGTTCTGAAAGAGGTGGCTGAAGAAATTATGGAGGCATTAATAATGAACTTTCAAAACCACTAGCTTTTGGAATGATTCTGGAAGACTAGAAAATTGCAAATGTCACTCCTATCTTCAAGATGGCAGAGTGGCAGAATAAAGAAAACTATAGGCCAGTTCATCTGAACTCAGTGGTTGGGAAGATATAGGAGTTGATTTTTAAGGATGAGGTCTCAGGGTACGTGGAGGCACATGATAAAATAGGCCAGAGTCGGCATGGTTTCCTCGAGGAAAAATCTTGCCTGACAAATCTGTTGGAATTCTTTTAAGAAATAACAAGCAGGTTGGATGTTGTGTACTTGGATTTTCAGAAGGCCTTTGACAAGATGCCACACATGAGGTTGCTTAACAAGCTACGAGCCCACGGTATGAAAGGAAAGATTCGAGCATGAATAAAGCAATGGCTGATTGGCAGGAAGGAAATAGCGGGAATAAAGTGAGCCCTTTTGGTCTGCCAGATAGTGACTAGTGGTGTTCCACAGGGGTCTGCATTGGGACCAATTCTTTTTACGTTCTGTTTCAATGATATAAACCATGAAATAGATGGCTTTGTTTGAAAGGTTTGCAGACGATACGAAGGTACATGGAGGGGCAGGTATTTTTGAGGATGTACAGAGGCTACAGAAGGACAGACAAATTAGGAGATTGGGCAAAGAAGTGACAGATGGAATACAGTGCCGGGAAGTGTATGGTTTTGCACTTTGGTAGAAGAAATGAAAGGGTTGACTATTTTCTAAATGGAGAGAAAATACAACAAATTGAGGTGCAGAGGGATATGGGAGTCCTTGTGCAGGATTCCCTGAAGGTTAATTTGCAGGTTGAGTCTGTGGTGAGGAAGAAAAATGCAATGTTAGCATTCATTTCAAGAGGACTAGACTGTAACAGTAAAGATGTATTGTTGAGACTGGTGAGGTCTCACTTGTAGAAATGTGAGCAGTTGTGAGCCCCTTATCTTAGAAAGCCTCAGCTGTGGCAGTGTGTTTGTGTCCTTGAGCAAGGCACTTAATCACATATTGCTCTAGTGTCTGTGCGAGGAGTGGCGCCCCACACAGACTTCCAATCTGCACCTTGTAAGGCATGAAAATGCCCAACACAGGCCTCTCATGGTCTGAGTCGACATTCCCTCCCCTCTCCTCCCTAACTTAGAAAGGATGTACTGAAATCATAGAAACCATAGAAACTACAGCACAGAAACAGGCCTTTTGGCCCTTCTTGGCTGTGCTGAACCATTTTCTGCCTAGTCCCACTGACCTGCAGACGGACCATATCCCTCCGTACACCTCCCATCCATGTATCTGTCCAATTTATTCTTAAACTGGAGAGAGATTCAAAGGAGATTCACGAAAAGAATTCCGGGATTGAAAGGCTTGTCATATGAAGAGCATTTCATGTCTCTGGGCCTGTATTCACGAGAATTCAGAAGAAAGAGGGGTGATCTAATAGGAACTGATCCAATGCTGAAAGGCCTTGATCCAGTGGACGTGGAGAGGATGTTTCCATGGTGAGAGAGTCTAAGACACTGGCCACAGCCTCAGTGTAGAGGGGAGTCCTTTTAGAACGGAGATGAAAAGGAATTCTTCAGCCGGAGAGTGGTGAATCTGTGGAATTTGTTGCCACAGGCAGCTGTGGAGGCCAGGTCATTGTGTATATTTAAGGCAGAGGTTGATAGATTCTTGATTGGTCAGGGCATGAAGGGATATGGGGAGAAGGCAGGAGATTGGGGCTGACTGGAAAATTGGGTCAGCTGTGATGAAATAGCAGAGATTCGACCAACGTAGAACATACAGGGTTAATGGTAAGGCACTGAGGAGTGCAGTGGAACAGAGGGATCTGGGAATACAGATACAAAATTCCCTAAAAGTGGTGTCACAGGTAGATAGGGTCGTAAAGAGAACTTTTGGTACATTGGCCTGTATTAATTGAAGTATTGAGTATAAGAGCTGGAATGTTTTGATGAGGTTGTATAAGGCATTGGTGAGGCCAAATCTGGAGTATTGTGTTCAGTTTTGGTCACCAAATTACAGGAAGGATATAAATAAGGTTGAAAGAGTGCAGAGAAGGTTTACAAGGATGTTGCTGGGACTTGAGAAACTCAGTTACAGAGAAAGGTTGAATAGGTTAGGACTTTATTCCCTGGAGCATAGAAGAATGAGGGGAGATTTGATAGAGGTATATAAAATTATGATGGGTATAGATAGAGTGAATGCAAGCAGGCTTTTTCCACTGAGGCAAGGGGAGAAAAAAACCAGAGGACATGGGTTAAGGGTGAGGGGGGGAAAGTTTAAAGGGAACATTAGGGGGGGCTTCTTCACACAGAGAGTGGTGGGAGTATGGAATGAGCTGCCCGACGAGGTGGTAAATGCGGGTTCTTTTTTAACATTTAAGAATAAATTGGACAGATACATGGATGGGAGGTGTATGGAGGGATATGGTCCGTGTGCAGGTCAGTGGGACTAGGCAGAAAATGGTTCAGCACAGCCAAGAAGGGCCAAAGAGCCTGTTTCTGTGCTGTAGTTTCTATGGTTCTATGGTTCTATGGATGGGACAAATGGTGAAATCCTACTCTTCTCTCTCAGGGTCTTGTGCTCTTCTATTTTTAGCAGAGGTTGACAGGCTCTTGAGTAGCAAGGGGGGTAATGTAATGGGGAGAAAGCAGGAGAGTGGGGTTAAGAGGGAAAATAAATCGGACATGACGGAATAGCGGAACAGACTCAACTGGCCAAACGCTCTAGTTCTGCTCCTGTGTCTTAGATAGTCCAAGCAGCAATTCTTGCTTCTCACATCCCAGCAGGACATTCAGCCCATCAGTTCTGTGCCGTGCCCAACAATAATCCCTGATTTCCTCTCAACCACACACCCCTCACTCTCCTGATTCTCCAACACCAACCCGGCCCATCTTTGGGATTTGACAGAAACCCTTCGCCCTGTCCCAGAGTGTGCCAGCCTGCCCTGTGTCACAGAGGACAACATCGTCCTCCTGCCCTTGTTCTGTCCCATTTCTGACCGACGCATTTATTATCACTTACATGAGTCGTGAAATTTGTTAACTTGCATCAGCAGTTCAATGCAATATATAATATAGAAGAGAAAAAAAAATCAATACATTACAGTATATATATATGTAACCCTCGGTTCAGCTAGCGCTTAATCTCGGGGGTGATAGCCAACATTTTTAGTAGTCAGTATGCGCAAGAATCTTACGTTGCGCAAATTTTTTTTCCTGTGACGAAAGTCTGTGCGCATTGAATATACACATGGCACAGTTTATGTAGGTTTACAAAATATTTGACATGAAACTGCACAGAATAACAACAAAATAACATACTTAAGTCACTCAGTTATTTTTTTCTCTCTCCCGTCTTTGGCATTTACCCATTCTTTGTAAACTCTATCTAGACTAACAGAACTTCCATCGAATTGATAGCTTTTGATTCTCATTAACATATCCAAATGACATTCACCTAAATGGTTTCTCAGCTTGTTTTTGAATTGATTCATTAGGCTAAAACCTCGCTCACAGTCCGCACTAGATGCAAGAAAGGTTTCCCCAATGTCCATCAACTGTGCAAGGTTGCAAACTGTTCATTTTGAAGTACAAATGGCACCATTTGAGCAAAGTTTGAAATCAGTTTGGATTTAATTTTTTCCTGCATGGAAAATTTGAAATCATTAAACTGTCTAACTATTACAGTATTTTCAGCTAGAAAATCATGATATTTTAGACATAAGGCATTAACTTGTTCATCGCCAAATGTGAAGTCACAATCTGCAATTGCGGAGAAATCAAAAGCTGACCATTCTTGTACCTCATCTTCAGGAAACCTTTCTTTTAAATGAACACAAAGGCTATTTATAAAAGTCAACAGCGAACTTGTATCTACTGTGACGTTTTCTTCACATTGTTGGCTTAGTAAAACTTTAACTTTGTCACTCCACGAAACATTGTCTCCCAGATATTGCTATTGTTAATTTTGCCTCGGGCAAAATGAAGTGAATCAATCGGTGTCAGGCCACTCTTTTGCAGAATCTTGCACAGTGCAGCCAGTTCATCAAAGACATCACTTAAAACCTGTAAAGCAGACATCCCACCTCTCCCGGAAGTTCCAGGAGTCTCCCGCATATCGACAGTGGCTCCCTGACGCCTGGAAATTATATACAATATCCCGGAAATAGATTTTTTTGAGAGGAAGATGGAGCATCCTGATTGGTCTCTCTTCATGCTAAGAGTGGTCCCCAACCACCGCGCCACGAGGAAACAATATATGATTTGGCGATATGAAATGATATGAGTCAGCTGCACCTTTCCTCATTCCCTGTCACGCACTGTTGAATTTTAAGGCACATGAGGTCATCAGTGACCCAAAACGTGCAAAGGAATGGGTCCCACCCACTTGTGAATGTCCCCAGTGAATCATCCGTGTCAGCGTGGGAAAAAGATCAACTCCTTGAGCTTGCAAATGACGACGGGCTGAAAAGTATGTTTGACATAACATCTCTGCCGGCATTCTGGATCAAAGTCAGGGCTGAATATCCTGAGATAACCATGAAAACACTGAAAACGTTGCTTCCATTTCCAGCATATTTCTGCTAAGCGGAGTTTTCTGCAATGAATGCAACAAAAACTAAATTGCTGAATAGACTGGACATAAGGAACCTCCTTCGAGTATCGCTGTCTCCCATTGCCCCTCGATGGGACCGTCTTGTTGCAGGAAAACAAGCCCAGGGCTCCCACTGATTCAGCGATATTGGTGTGTTGCAATGATTTTATATGTTCATACAGGGAAAATATGTGCTGTGTATTTAATATCCAAACATTACTTAAAATATATGATGCAATTGACTTATAAGTGACTTATAATTTAGTGGTCCCCAACCTCCGGGCCGGGAAGAATACAGTGGTGGCTGGGACGCACCCAGCATATCTTTAAGAAGAAAGCTGAAATAAACAAGTTAATTAATTAGGTGCTGCCTGGCATGTAATCAATTAGCTTGTTTATTTTGGCTTTTTTCTTAAAGATGTGCTGGGTGCGTTCCGGCTACCGTTGTATTCTTCCCAGCCCGGAGGTTTGGGACCACTGTTATAATTGACTTATCACTACATTCAGGCGAGGAAAATATGCGCTGTGTGTTTAATATTAAATTCGTTAGATAAACCCTTTTAGAAACGAAATTGAGTGTATTAGCCACTTACAAGTGACTTATAGTTGACATATCACCGATATTCCGGTGATGTTTAACACCCCCCCCCCCCAACGCCCCCCCCCCGTGTCAGCCAGTCCGCAAGAATATTGTCAACATTAAACCAGTCTGTGGTGCAAAAAAGGTTGGGGACCTCTGATTTTAAACTAGCTGGCTAGCTGCCAAGGAGCTACGCTATTGATGTCCTATGTGATGAGACGAAACTTCTTGCAGACTTATGTAAATTTGTAATAGAATAAACATAATATAATCTAACTACATATTTTAAGGTCACATTTTCTGCATATACAGAACTTGGTTTACAGATTAGGCAAAATCACTACACCCTTGGAGGTCGATGGGAGGGGTGGGATATGGGGTTGTGGGGGGCGGGGGTGCTACCTCCCTGAAATGGGTTTTTGCAGGGTTGGATGTCTGGTAGAGCGACTTTGTATGTGATGTTTATCAATTTCTTGTGACAGTATTTAGCCACAGGGTCATTCGACTGATCTTTTTCAATAAAAACTTCGAAAGCTATCTACAGAATTTGAAACAGATCTTTGTAAACTTTATGATATGAACACTGTCCGCCAATGATGTCTGCCGCCGTGATGCAGCTGTACAAACCGGAACAGGAAAGGTGAGGTGACGTAAATTAGTGACGTGCATCGTGGTATTTGAAAAACCGACTAACTAGTTAACAGAAACAGTTAGTTAAAAGACTATTTTCAATAAGTATAATTATTAATTACTACATTATTTTAGGTAACTAACCTTTTGTGCACACATTAATTTCCTTTGTGGGCTGGTTGAAAAACGTGTGCGCACACACAGCTTAGAGGGAACAACGGTTACCTCCCACATTTTATGAAGCTTCTATTTCTTTAATTCTTAAAGAAAGATAAAGACCCTACTGATTGTGCTTCATATAGACCTATTTCATTATTAAATGTGGATGCTAAAATTCTTTCAAAAATAATAGCTAATCGGCTGGAGAATATCCCAGCTAAAATTATTTCTCGGGACCAAACAGGTTTTATAAAAGGCTGTTATTCCTTTTTTAATACTCGGAGACTGTTAAATATTATATACTCATCCCTCTCTAAGACTTCCCAATGTGTTGTTTCTCTTGATGCTGAAAAGGCATTTGATAGCGTTGAATGGAAATACTTATTTAACGTTTTGGAGAAATTCAACTTTGGTACTAATTTTAATAAGTGGATTAGATTGATATATAAAAGCCCTATTGCCACTGTTATTACTAATAACTGTAGATCCCCCTTTTTCCGACTTTCACGGGGTACGAGACAAGAATGTCCGTTAAGTCGATCCAGACATAAGGGGATTTAAAGTGGCCCAGGAAGAATATAAAATTAATTTATTTGCTGATGACATTTTAGTATATTTGGCTGACCCAGCCAGCTCTTTGGTAAGACTTGGGGCCTTGCTGGACAATTATGGTGTAGTCTCGGGATATGGGGAGTCTGGGAGGGGTGCACCTCTGCTGGGGGAACATGTTGCATCCTTTTCAGGGCGGTTAGTCCACCTTTGGTCCCCACCTGGCACTCAGCTCTCACCTGTGGCTCCCCATAGCTGTTTACATGCGACAGCGTCCACACCCCGGGCAACGGCTTCGACAAGCCGACTAAACCAGGAGAGGGTAGCCGACGGGTCTCAAACCCTCGGTGAGATAGGGAGTTGTCTATCCCAGCATGTGAAGACAGACTCCAGCGGATTGAGCGGACGAGACCTATGGAAGGTCCAACGGTCAAGAAGGCGGTCTCTGCAAGCGTTGTGGAACGTGTAGAGCAGGACAAGACACAGAAGACGTCCTGGTCATCCACTGCGCCTAGTCCCATCTCCAGCCGTCTCGAATCTGTCTTGCCACTGGATCCAGATGGGAATTGGGTAGAGAGAGTGAGGCTGACGCTGCGCATCTCTCCCTCACTTAAATCCAAATCACGCGTTAGTCTCGACACCAACAATACAATGTCGAGGTCCTCATCGACGTCAACGATGGACGAACAACAACAGTCTCAGGATATAAAAGAAAATTGGAATAAAAGTGAAATTTTACCTTTAGGTAGAGGAGACTATACCCAATATCAATATGGCACCCAGTTTAGATGGGTTAAATTCAACATGAAATATCTGGGGATTAAGTTTAATCGTAATTTGGATGACCTTTATAAACTTAATTATCTCCCCTTGCTGCGGAATGTCGAGGAGAACCTATGTTGGTGGATAAAGCTTCCCTCACACTGCTGGCCAGGGTAAACTGTGTAAAAATGAACATAGTGCCAAGACTAAAGTGTTTTTTTCAGGTTTAACCCATCCCATTATCTAATTTTTTAAAAATTCTCAATGGACATATTCATCTATTTTTATGGTCAGGTAAAATATCTAGAATCTCCATGGAAAAATTGACCTGGGACTATAAATTGGGAGGGTTAAAATTACCAGATTTTTAAAAATATTATTTAGCTGCACAAGCATGTTTTATTGCTTCTTTTTTTGATGAGGCAACTATTCCTTCTTGGGTTACAATTGGCTTACATATGGTAGGAGAAGAGATGGCAGAAGAATTTATATATAAATGGGACTCCAAATTAATTAAAAAGAAAACAAACAAGCCTCTAGTGAGACATGTAATTTATATCTGGGAAAAAATTAAACAACTTATGGGTCTGATAAAAGGAATATCCTCAAAGACGCCTCTATCTCAGAACAGATTAATACCCATGACTCTGGGTAATAAATTTCTAGTCACCTGGTATCAACACGGTATCAGGCGCATTGAAGATTGTTATAATCAGCAGAAGCAATTATGTCTTTTGAGGGACTTAAAAATAAATATAATTTATCTAATAACACATTCTTCTGTTATCTCCAATTACAATCTTTTTTGAGGGACTGTTTGGATCCATCACTAGCCCTAACAAGGTGCTCAGACATGGAGATTCTAATTCGAAAGAGGAATACAACTAAATTTATTTCTAATATGTATTCTTTATTCCAGGACCAATGCCCAAAGCGTGGTATATACAGATCGAGGGAGAGGTGGGAGTTGGATTTGGGCATTGTAATTGATCAATGTTGGTCACATCTATGTTTGGATAGTGTTACCACTCTTATCAACTCTGGATACAGAATGATACATTTTAATTTTTTACATCAGTTCTATCTCACACTTGAAAAAATACATAAAAATAAACCAGAAATTTCTGACAAGTGTTTCAGGTGTGGTGGAGATGTTGGTACCTTTTTGCATTCCACCTGGCTATGCATGAAACTGAGATCTTTTCGGATAGATCTGGGGAAGATTCTGGCGATGGATTTCCCTCTAGACCCAGAATTGTTTCTTCTGGGGAACTTAGCAGTTTTGAAAGTTAACCTCCCCAGGAATAAATCCAAATTTATTAAAGTTGCATCGTCAGTGGCCAGGAAATGCATAGTGGTAACATGGAAATCCGATGCCCTTGTACATATTGATCGTTGGAATAAAGAAATGCAAAGTTGTATGCCCCTTGAGAAGATTACTTCTACCCTCAGGAATGGATACACTATGTTCATTGAGATTTGGCAACCATATTTGGATTACTTAAATGCCCAGATTGTTTAATCTATTTATTTTAATTTTTAAAAATTAATATATCCCTTATTGTAAGCTAGTTTCTTTCATTTGTATTTTAAACTGACTCTGAGAGCTGGATGCCTACTCTTCTTCTTCCTTTCTCTTTTCTTTTTTCTTCTCTCCTTCCTTTCCTCTGTCTCATGTTTTTTTTCTCCCTCCTTTTTTCTAAATGCGGGGAGATGGTGTTGGGATAGGTGTTCTTTTTTTTCTCAGATTTATTAATGTATTTGAATTATTTTTTCCAATATGTATGAAATGTTGTATTAATTGAGTCCTTATATTTCTTCTTTAAAAAATTAAATAAAATATATTTTTAAAAAAGGATGTCCATTAAGTTCCCTGTTATTTAATTTGGTGTTGGAACCTTCGGCCATTGCACTTCGTGAAGCTAAAGATATTCAAGGAATTTCCATAAATGGGACTATTCATAAGATCTCCCTTTATGCTGATGATCTCTTAGTTTATGTTTCGAATCCTGAACAATCCATTTGTAGTTTACTGAAATTATTAAATGAATTTGGAAAGTTTTTGGGAAATAAACTAAATGATTCAGCTTCTATATATGATGACATTCCTTTTAAAGTTACGGACACTTTTGAATATTTGGGTATTATCATCACTAAAAATTATGGAGACCTTTACAGAGCTAATTTGGTTCCCTTAGTGGATTTTGTGAAGCAATTATTTTATAGATGGAATCCACTTACACTTTCGTTAGCTGGCCGAATTCATGCAATTAAAATGATGATTTTGCCAAAATTTTTATATGTATTTCAAAATATTCCTTTTTTTTAACTAAGGAGTTTTTTGATCAGGTTGACTCTATTATTTAATCTTTTGTTTGGGATAATAAGAGACCAAGAATTAGAAAATATCATTTACAAAAATTAAAAAAGGATGGAGGTCTTGCTGTGCCTAATTTAAGAATTGTATTATTGGGCTGTTATATACGTTATGCGTGTTCTTGGTTATATTGGACTGATAAAAATTAGATTAGATTATGAGGACACACAGTCCTCTTTTATTGTCATTTAGTAATGCATGCATTAAGAAATGATACAATGTTCCTCCAGAATGATATCACAGAAACACAAGTCAGACCAAGACTCAAAAACCACATAATTATAACATATAGTTACAACAGTGCAAAGCAATACCGTAATTTGATAAAGAACAGACCATGGGCACGGTAAAAAAAGGTCCCAAAGTCCCGATAGCCCCAACATCTCACGCAGAAGGTAGAAGGAAGAGAAACTCTCTTCCTGCCATGAACCTCCAGCGCCACAAACTTGCTGATGCAGCACTCTGGAAGCACCCGATCACAGCCAACTCTTAAGTCCGTCCAAAAACTTTGAGCTTCCGACCAACCCTCCGACACTGAGCACCATCTCTGCCGAGTGCTTCGGCCCCGGCAACAGACAATAGGCAAAGCCGAGGATTTGGGTTCCTTCCCCTCCGGAGATCCTCAATCACACAGTAGCAGCGGCAGCGAAGTGGGCATTCCAGAAGTTTCACCAGATGTTCCTCCATGCTTCTTCACGTCTGTCTCCATCAAACCAGGATTGTGCACGGCATCCTGCTTGACAAATACAAATATCATTCACCAGAGAGGCCGCGTGCGCTGCGTCGTGCCGCCATCTTCTCCTTCCCCAAATGAATGACCACCTTGGGTTGATTTGGAATTGAAAGCTGTGAAACAATTTTACTTAACTTTGTTATTAGGAGCTTCTTTACCTGTACAACTAGCCAAATTTTCTATTCTAAATTATATCCTATGATTAAGCAGTCATTACAAATTTGGTACCGGTTTCATAATTTTTTTTAATCTTAAAAAATTTGTCCTTCTTAGGTTAATTTATCGAAACCATTTATTTAAGCCTTCACTTAGTGATCCTGCCTTTTCTCTTTGGAGGAATGAAGGAATTTATTCCTCATGAATCTGTTCCAAGAAGGCCGATTGATGTCTTTTGAGAAATTAGTAATTAAATATTCTCTCAGGTATTCACATTCCTTGCAATACCTTCAGGTCAGGCATTTCTTACAAGAATATTAATTAATTTTCCATATATACAAGATTCTGACCTGTTAGGCATTCTTTTAAAAATGAATCCTTTAGTGAAACGTTTTATTGGGAAAATTTATAACTTACTATTACAACAGTACAATTATCCTTTACAAAAATCAGATTAAGCAAGGTTGGGAAAGAGAGCTTAACAAGACCTTGATAACAGAGGATTGGTTGCGAATTTTGAAGTTGGTTAACTCTTTGATTTGTGCCAGTCACTCCCTAATTTAATTTAAAATTGCACATCATTACTATTTGACAAAGGAGAGACAGTCTAAAATATTTCCTAATGTTGATAGTCAGTGTGATAGATATAAAACTGAGACAGCTACACAGATGTTTTGGTCGTACCACAGAACCATAGAAACTACAGCACAGAAACAGGCCCTTTGGCCCTTCTTGGCTGTGCCGAACCATTTTCTGCCTAGTCCCACTGACCTGCACACGGACCATATCCCTCCATACACCTCCCATCCATGTACCTGTCCAATTTATTCTTAAATGTTAAAAAAGAACCCGCATTTACCACCTCGTCTGGCAGCTCATTCCATACTCCCACCACTCTCTGTGTGAAGAAGCCCCCCCTAATGTTCCCTTTAAACTTTTCCCCCCTCACCCTTAACCCATGTCCTCTGGTTTTTTTCTCCCCTTGCCTCAGTGGAAAAAGCCTGCTTGCGTTCACTCTATCTATACCCATCATAATTTTATATACCTCTATCAAATCTCCCCTCATTCTTCTACGCTCCAGGGAGTAAAGTCCTAACCTATTCAACCTTCCTCTGTAACTGAGTTTCTCAAGCCCCGGCAACATCCTTGTAAACCTTCTCTGCACTCTTTCAACCTTATTTATATCCTTCCTGTAACTTGGTGACCAAAACTGAACACAATACTCCAGATTCGGCCTCACCAGTGCCTTATACAACCTCATCATAACATTCCAGCTCTTATACTCAATACTTCGATTAATAAAGGCCAATGTACCAAAAGCTCTCTTTACGACCCTATCTACCTGTGAGGACACTTTTAGGGAATTTTGTATCTGTATTCCCAGATCCCTCTGTTCCACTGCACTCCTCAGTGCCTTACCATTAACCCTGTATGTTCTATGTTGGTTTGTCCTTCCAGCGTGCAATACCTCACACTTGTCAGTATTAAACTCCATCTGCCATTTTTCAGCCCATTTTTCCAGCTGGTCCAAGTCCCTCTGCAGGCTCTGAAAACCTTCCTCACTGTCTACTACACCTCCAATCCTTGTATCATCAGCAAACTTGCTGATCCAATTTACCACATTATCATCCAGATCATTGATATAGATGACAAATAACAATGGACCCAGCACTGATCCCTGTGGCACACCACTAATCACAGGCCTCCACTCAGAGAAGCAATTCTCTACCACCACTCTCTGGCTTCTTCCATCGAGCCAATGTCTAATCCAATTTACCACCTCTCCATGTATACCTAGCGACTGAATTTTCCTAACTAACCTCCCATGCGGGACCTTGTCAAAGGCCTTACTGAAATCCATGTAGACAATATCCACTGCCTTCCCTTCATCCACTTTCCTGGTAACCTCCTCGAAAAACTCCAACAGATTGGTCAAACATGACCTACCATGCACAAAGCCATGTTGACTCTCCCTAATAAGCCCCTGTCTATCCAAATGCTTGTAGATTCTGTCTCTTAGTACTCCCTCCAATAACTTACCTACTACTGACGTTAAACTCACTGGCCTATAATTTCCCGGATTACTTTTCGATCTTTTTTTAAACAACGGAACAACATGAGCCACTCTCCAATCCTCCGGCACTTCACCCGTAGACAGCGACATTTTAAATATTTCTGCCAGGGCCCCTGCAATTTCAACACTAGTCTTCTTCAAGGTCCGAGGGAACACCCTGTCAGGTCCTGGGGATTTATCCACTTTAATTTTCCTCAAGACAGCAAGTATCTCCTTCTTTTCAATCTGTACAGTTTCCATTGTCTCACTACTTGATTCCCTCAATTCCATAGATTTCATGCCAGTTTTCTTAGTAAATATAGACGCAAAAAACCTATATAAGATCTCCCCCATTTCCTTTGGTTCCGCACAAAGCCGACCACTCTGATCTTCAAGAGGACCAATTTTATCCCTTACAATCCTTTTGCTCTTAATATACTTGTAAAAGCTCTTTGGATTATCCTTCACTTTGACTGCCAAGGCAACCTCATGTCTTCTTTTAGCCCTCCTGATTTCTTTCTTAAGTATTTTTTTGCACTTCTTATACTCCTCAAGCACCTGATTTACCCCCTGTTTCCTATACATTTCATACAACTCCCTCTTCTTCTTTATCAGAGTTGCAATATCCCTTGAGAACCAAGGTTCCTTATTCCTATTCACCTTGCCTTTAATCCTGACAGGAACATACAAACTCTGCACTCTCAAAATTTCCCCTTTGAAGGCTTCCCACCTACCAATCACATCTTTGCCAGAGAACAACCTGTCCCAATCCACGTTTTTTAGATCCTTTCTCATTTCTTCAAATTTGGCCTTCTTCCAGTTCAGAACCTCAACCCTAGGACCAGATCTATCCTTGTCCATGAGCAAATTGAAACTAATGGTGTTATGATCACTGGAACCAAAGTGCTCCCCTACACAGACTTCTGTCACTTGTCCTAACTTGTTTCCTAACAGGAGATCCAATCTTGCATTCCCTCTAGTTGGTCCCTCTATATACTGATTTAGAAAACTTTCCTGAACACATTTTACAAACTCTAAACCATCTAGACCCCTAACAGTATGGGAGTCCCAATTAATGTATGGAAAATTAAAATCCCCTACCACCACAACTTTATGTTTCCTGCAGTTGCCTGCTATCTCTCTGCAGATTTGCTCTTCCAAGTCTCGTTGACTATTGGGTGGTCTGTAATACAATCCCACTAATGTGGCCATACCTTTCCTGTTTCTCAGCTCCACCCATAAGGACTCAGTAGACAAGCCCTCTAATCTGTCCTGCCTGAGCACTGCTGTAATATTTTCCCTAACAAGCAATGCTGCTCCCCCACCTTTCATTCCTCTGCCTCGATCACATCTGAAACATCGGAACCCTGGAATATTAAGCTGCCAGTCCTGCCCCTCCTGTAGCCAAGTTTCACTAATTGCTACGACATCATAATTCCACGTGTCAATCCACGCCCTCAATTCATCCGCCTTCCCCGCAATACTCCTAGCATTGAAATATATACACCTCAGAAGATTTTTACCACAACTCACAACCTTTCTATCAGCGGATTTGCTTAAACTTTCAACATCATTTATTTTCACCCCAGCCACACTGTCAGCTCTGGCACTCTGGTTCCCATTCCCCTGCAAATCTAGTTTAAAGCCTCCCCAATAGCACTAACAAACCTCCCTGAAAGGATATTGGTCCCCCTGTAGTTCAAGTGTAACCCGTCTCTCTTGTACAGGTCCCACCTGACCCAGAAGAGGTCCCAATGATCCTGAAATCTGAAACCCTGCTCCCTACACCAGTTCCTCAGCCACTTGTTCATCCTCCAGAGCATCCTATTCCTACCCTCACTGGCACCTAGCACAGGTAACAATCCTGAGATTACCACCCTTGAGGTCCTGCTTTTCAACTTCCTACCAAGCTCTCTATACTCACTGTCCAGGACCTCTTCACTCTTCCTTGCTATGTCATTGGTACCGATGTGCACCATGACATCTGGCTGGTCACCCTCCCACTTCAGAATGTCATGCAATCGATCAGAGACATCCTTGACCCTGGCACCTGGGAGGCAACAAACCATCCTGGATTCTCTGTCACGACCACAGAACCTTCTATCTGTACCTCTAACTATTGAGTCCCCTATCACTACTGCTCTCCTCTTTTTCCACCCTCCCTTCTGCACTGCAGAGCCAGACTCAGTGCCAGAGATCCGGCTACTGCAGCTAGTCCCAGGTAAGTCATCCCCCCCAACAGTAACCAATGCGGTATACTTGTTGTTGAGGGGAATGGCCACAGGAGAACCCTGCTCTGCCTGCCCTTTCCTCTTCCCTCGCCTGACAGTGACCCAATTTCCTGTCCTCTGCTCCTTTGGCATAACTACCTCCCTGTAGCTACTATCTATAATCTCCTCATTCTCCCGAGTGATCCGCAGGTCATCCAACTCCTGCTCCAGTTCCCTAACGCGGTTTGTCAGGAGCTGCAGCTGGATGCACTTCTTGCAGGTGTCATTGTCAGGGACACCGGAGGACTCCCTGACTTCCCACATCCTGCAAGAGGAGCATTCCAACATCCTGCCTGGCGTTCTCTCTACGCCAGACAATCTGAATTACAAACTCACCGGAACCTACCCTGGCCTCTGCCTGTTCTCGCCGAAGCCTGTTGAGCCAAAGCCGTCCCACTCTGACTCAGTCCACTCCGACGATGGCCACTACAATGATGGCCACTACAATGATGGCCGCTGTATATGGTGGTCTGCTTTTTTGTGTCGTGTTCTGTATTGAAATAGTTTTGGAAATCTATTTTTTCTACAATTTCAAAAGCTTTAAAAATTAATTTACAACCTAATAAATTGACAGCTTTGTTTGGTATAATCCCTCAATATATTCACAGTGTTTCTATATCAGACCAATATGTAATTGTATTTGCCACACTATTGGCCAGAAGAGCTACTTTATTAAAATGAAAAGATGCTTCTGCTCCCACTTTGATACAATGGTTTTCCCAGGTGATGTTATGTCTTAGTTTGGAGAAAATCAGAAGTCGAACTTTTGATCTTCGATTTGACTGTGAGAAAAGGTGGGGTTCTTCTGCCCGCTACTATCATTTGATTTGAGTTAATTAAGATGGTCCCCTTCTGATTCTTGGGAAAATGGATTTGAGTTGGCGGATTGGTGTTTTTCTTTTATGGAAGCTTGTATGAAGTTTCGCTCCGGGGTTGTGCTCCCAATGGGGTTTTTTTTCGTTTTTTTTGTTAGTAGGGTTTTTTTGTTTTAGTTAGTAGGGGTTCTTTTTTCCTTCTTTCTTTATTCCAAAAAAATAGTTTTAACATCTTGTTTTTTCATATTATTATTGATATATTGTTTAGCTTTGTTAATCAGTTGTTTGATAATTTAATTCTTATTGTAGATATTGACATGTTGACTTGATTACTTTAATGTATTTTTTGTTGATTTTCAATAATAATTAATAAAAAGATTTAAATAATTCTTAATTTGACTATATGGTTAGTACGGAAACAAAAAAAACTAAGGAAATTGGCGTAAGTCTATGGAATTAAGGGAAACAAGTAGTGAGATCATAGAAACTGTACAGATCGAAAAGGAGGAGGTGCTTGCTGTCTTGAGGAAAATTAAAGTGGATAAATCCCCGGGACCTGACAGGGTGTTCCCTCGGACCTTGCAGGAGACTAGTGTTGAAATTGCAGGGGCCCTGGCAGAAATATTTAAAATGTCGCTGTCTACAGGTGAGGTGCCGGAGGATTGGAGAGTGGCTCATGTTGTTCCGTTGTTTAAAAAAGGATCAAAAAGTAATCCAGGAAATTATAGGCCGGTGAGTTTAACGTCAGTAGTAGGTCAGTTATTGGAGGGAGTACTAAGAGACAGAATCTACAAGCATTTGGATAGACAGGGGCTTATTAGGGAGAGTCAACATGGCTTTGTGCGTGGTAGGTCATGTTTGACCAATCTGTTGGAGTTTTTCGAGGAGGTTACCAGGAAAGTGGATGAAGGGAAGGCAGTGGATATTGTCTACATGGACTTCAGTAAGGCCTTTGACAAGGTCCCGCATGGGAGGTTAGTTAGGAAAATTCAGTCGCTAGGTATACATGGAGAGGTGGTAAATTGGATTAGACATTGGCTCGATGGAAGAAGCCAGAGAGTGGTGGTAGAGAATTGCTTCTCCGAGTGGAGGCCTGTGACTAGTGGTGTGCCACAGGGATCAGTGCTGGGTCCATTGTTATTTGTCATCTATATCAATGATCTGGATGATAATGTGGTAAATTGGATCAGCAAATTTGCTGATGATACAAAGATTGGAGGTGTAGTAGACAGTGAGGAAGGTTTTCAGAGCCTGCAGGGGGACTTGGACCAGCTGGAAAAATGGGCTGAAAAATGGCAGATGGGGTTTAATACAGACAAGTGTGAGGTATTGCACGTTGGAAGGACAAACCAAGGTAGAACATACAGGGTTAATGGTAAGGCACTGAGGAGTGCAGTAAAACAGAGGGATCTGGGAATACAGATACAAAATTCCCTAAAAGTGGCGTCACAGGTAGATAGGGTCGTAAAGAGAGCTTTTGGTACATTGGCCTTTATTAATCAAAGTATTGAGTATAAGAGCTGGAATGTTATGATGAGGTTGTATAAGGCATTGGTGAGGCCGAATCTGGAGTATTGTGTTCAGTTTTGGTCACCAAATTACAGGAAGGATATAAATAAGGTTGAAAGAGTGCAGAGAAGGTTTACAAGGATGTTGCCAGAACTTGAGAAACTCAGTTACAGAGAAAGGTTGAATAGGTTAGGACTTTATTCCCTGGAGCGTAGAAGAATGAGGGGAGATTTGATAGAGGTATATAAAATTATGATGGGTATAGATAGAGTGAATGCAAGCAGGCTTTTTCCACTGAGGCAAGGGGAGAAAAAAACCAGAGGACATGGGTTAAGGGTGAGGGGGGAAAAGTTTAAAGGGAACATTAGGGGGGGCTTCTTCACACAGAGAGTGGTGGGAGTATGGAATGAGCTGCCAGACGAGGTGGTAAATGTGGGTTCTTTTTTAATATTTAGGAATAAATTGGACAGATACATGGATGGGAGGTGTATGGAGGGATATGGTCCGTGTGCAGGTCAGTGGGACTAGGCAGAAAATGGTTCGGCACAGCCAAGAAGGGCCAAAAGGCCTGTTTCTGTGCTGTAGTTTTTCTATGGTTTCTATGGTTTCTAAAAGAAAAGGGCCCAATCTCCTGAAACAGTCCAATGTGCAACGTTGGAGCTCACGGTTTCGTCCACTTGTTCCCATTGACCTCCTCCGAGCGTAGCCGACCCTCGGACCCTCGCTCCTCAGTCCACTCAGTCCAGTGGTCTGGCAACTGTCTCCATTCGCATCCTCTCTCCATCTCTCCCCGAGAAAGGACCGCAAAATCCTGCTCCCAGACCCACGAGAAAGAACAATGTCCCAGTCAATGGCTAGCCCCACATTCCAAAGTCCTGTTATCTCTAGTCATAACCCAAACGTTGCTGCGACAGAGAAACCATTACCTTAGCAGTGAAACCTTACAGAGTGTTACATGTTTATTGAATAGATTAAAAATTACAGAAATAACAGAACACTGGGTTAAAATTAATCAGTTTTTATTCACAGAGCTCTTAGGTACACAGCTTTCGCAATAGTGTGCATTCCAGAACTCCCATGTACCAAGTGGCAGTGTGAAATATGAAATCCAATGACCTCACCATTCCTGTTGAACACAAGGCTACATTGGTCCTCAATGGAGGAGCTGGTTATATAGATGATGAGATTCTCATCAGTATAACTATCTTTATTGAAATACTGGATACAATCCCTCCCACCATCCACATCTCCACATTTCATGTTTTCACACTCTGAATGTTGAGAGGCAATGCCCCCTATTATGGCAAGTACTCTCTGTTGTTCATTCAGTGGAATTAAGCAACAATCTACCAACTTATTCTTTGCTTTCAGGACAAAACATTTGCCATTATCTGATATTCTAACATTGCCAATTTTAAAGCCTCTCGGAAAACTCGCGTCTGCATGATTCAACACCATGAAAACAAGCCCATGTGCGGTCTTAATAATCCTGAGAAAATTTGTTTGGTTGCTACTAACTGAATTAGAACCTTCAATCAGGTACGATAAACCAGAATTAAACACAGCATGCGTGGGGCTCTCATTTATGAATTTCTTGATGTGATCACTAGCTACAACAAAATTTTCAATCACATAGCATGCCTCAGCTTCCTCTCCAGGAGAATATATTGTACCCAGTGCATCAGGACTGTTACGAAGAATTTCAGCACGGTAGTTACAATCCGCAACATCACCCCGACTGCAGAACAAATTCCGTATAAAGTTGATCATTCCCGTCTCCATGGATTCATCTGAGAAAATCAGAAATAGAGAGAGAGAGAGTTATAGTGAGTGAGTGAGGGGAAGTTAAAATTTGAGGGTGGGAGAGGGAGCTGAGGGCACTGGGGTGGCAGAGAAAGGGTCAGGAAGAGTCAAATTAATCTGCTTGACTGAAATTGAATTCAAGATTGTTTAATGCCATTTCCAGTAGACCAAGTGTAAAGAGGAACAAAGTAATTGTTACTGCGCTGTAGATTGCCTCTAGCGTATGGGTGGGGGGGTAGAACCCTGGGGGAGGTGTTGGCAATGAGAGGTGGGGAGAGAATAAGATTAATGTCGGATGAGGAGCTGAGGTGACGTAGAGAGGTTGATAGTCCATGTGGACTCAGTGGAGTGAATGGCCTGTTTCCCTCAATGTCACTCATACTCCTCCCTCCTTTTCCAAGACACCCCACAACACATGTCAGCGCAGATCCCTTACTGGACTCTATCGCTCGCAGAAGGATAATTTCAAGGACATGACAGGGCCTAAACCAGTGTTAGCAGTGGCACAGGAACAGAGTGGTCAGTGTCCAATTCCTGCTGCTGTCGGTAAGGAGTTTGTGGGTCCTGTGGGTTTACTATGGGTGCCCCGCTCTCCTCTCCTCCCACATCCAACGACGTACGGGTTAGTAGGTTAATCGGTTATGTCGGTGCAATTCGGCAGTGCAGGCTCGTTGTGCCTGTGATCATGCTGTATTTCTAAAGACAAATAAAATTAATCTCACCACTTCCTGAGGCGGGACTTGGAACGAGCCAGACTGCATTCTTCTGTAAATTCAGCTTCTCACCCAGGGCCGAGCTCCCGACACACACGAGCAGTCTCTGCTGATGGGCTACATAATCACAGACATTTACAAACATGAGGCTGTTCAGCCCATCGAGTCTCTGCTGGCCAAAAGCCCCTCTCCAGCCCTTAGCCTGCTGTCCCACAGCTCATCTGGTCTCCATTCAAATGTGGGAATGTTCTCCCCGAAACCACACTGGGCCCTTCATTGTGTAGATATGCACTCTATGGAACATTAAGCTCCCTCCCCAGCCACCACCTCTCTCCTGATTCCTAATCCCTCCTAGGCCTTTCATGGTGTAGATCGAGAGAGTATGAAACAATAACCTCTCCACTTTATCCTACCCCCACCACCAATCCTCCCTCCACACCCCATCTTTCCTCCCCTATCTTTGCTCCCTACCACCATTCCTCCCCCTCTGTCCTCTCTACCACCACCAATTCTCCTAATCGCTACCCCAGTATTGATTTTGGATTTCATCTTTTCTAGATTTAGTTGTATTTCCAAATTAGATTACTTCATGCCTGTTTATGTTAATTATATTTATATAATTAGGTATATTCAATTATATTATTGGTATAATATAATAATATGAGGGGATGAGTCAGAGGCACGTAAAGTTGAAGGTGGGTTTTCCGGCGGAAGTCTCACGAGTCCTATATAAGCCCATGCACCATGCTTTAACAGCCTTTTAGTACGAGGGTGAATTCGATCACATTATAAACACTTTCCCCAAAAGGTTCTTTGACCTTAAGCTCTCTAATCAATCCTGGTTCATTGCACAACACCCAATCCAGGATAGCTGATCCCCTAGAGGGGTCAACTGGAGCCTGTATATTAATGTATGAATGGTTATAATAGTTATATTTAATAATCTCCACACACTCTACACACACAATTGGGGCCAGGAACGAGCTGGGCTGCTTTCCTCTGTAAGTGCGCTGTTTCTCACTCAGGCCGAGCTCCCGACACACACTAAATCCCTCCTAGGCCCTTCATGGTGTAGATTTTAATCCTATGAAAAATTAACCTCCCCACCTCATCCTCATTCCCTACCACCAATCCCACAATCTATCCTCTCTCCCATCGCCAATTCTAATCTAAATATCCGATACTTATTTAGATTTAGATTTATCGGTAACTCGAAGTTGCTGACTCATGCTGCAATGCCTCCAAGAGTCGTTGGGCGGGATTCCTACCTGTTTGAAGCCTCTTTAATGGACACCAATTCTTCCTGCTCAACTGCTGTCTTGACATGTGTGGCAGATCCACAGATAAAGACTATATTCCACAGGGATACAGGTCAGTAAGAATGGGACCTACCTGTCTCGCACGTTTCGCCAAAATTTTCCAAAGCATGGCGTGTAAAGCCTATATAGGACTCATGAGACTTCCGCCGGAAGACTCACTTTCCTCTCCTCGCGACGTTTCAACGTCATGTTCCTCTGACTCACCCTCCTCAGGCATGCTATAGCCCGAGGAAGAGCATTCTGCAGAAAAGCACAAACTCCCGGAAATACTCAGCAGGTGTCAGTGGAGAAGGAACTGCCACTCGTTGATGTCCCTTTATTCTAGAACATTCTGTCTGGCAGCGTCATACACAGCCACTCTACACACACCTACAGTATATGTGTCATAGAAACATAGAAAACCTGCAGCACAATACAGGCCCTTCAGCCCACAAAGCTGTGCTGAGCATGTTCTTACCTTAGAAATTACCTAGTGTTACCCATAGCCCTCTATTTTACTAAGCTCCATGTACCTATCCAGAAGTCTCTTAAAAGACCCTATCGTATTCGCATCCACTACCGTTGCCTGCAGCCCATTCCACACAGTCACTGCTCTCTCAGTAAAAAAAATTGCCCCTGACATCTCCTCTGTACCCACTTGCAAGTACTTTAAAACTGTGCCCTCTCATGCTAGCCATGTCCTTTAGGATCAATTTTTAAATATTCTTAATTGTACGCAAGTCTCTGAATAATCTTGCTCCTGTGTATGTTTTGAAGTGCCTATCCCCTTACATCCCTAATTGTAACCTTAGATCTGTGAATACTGGTTTACTTCGTGTTCCGAGTGCCGAGTATGTAAGAATCGGTGATGCGGCCTTTTACTCTGATGCAGCGAAAATCTGGAATATTCTTTTTTTTGTAATTTATTTTTTATTGAAGTTCATCATCAAACAAACATTTCCATAAGATGTATTTGAGATAATGTACATATATATCATATAGTCATATTTGTCACAAATCTCCACATAATATTTATCTGAGTTATACAGTTATAGAAAGCAGAGGAATGAAAGAACAATCAAAAGAAGAAAACTATGTACAAAGTAGGGAATGATCTTTTTTTTAACAACGTATTCATTGACTTGTGAGAATAAAATCAGGCCTATGAGGTGTTATGTAGTTAAACCATTTTTCCTAGTATGAAACAAATTGTTCCAATTTATGATTAACAGATGCTATGGTTGCAGGAGGGGTGTGATTGACAATTAAATATTCCAGGATTTCATTGCTTCAGGTGTGATAGCATAGGAGGGGCAAGAGGGGGAGGTTTTGTGTTGCTTGTCAGAGAATATATAACAGTAGTGCTCTGGCAGGACAGATTAGTGGACTCGTCCAGGGAGGCTATTTGGGTGGAATTGAGGAATAGGAAAGGCGTTGTGATGCCTATAGGGGTGTATTATAGACCACCTAATGGGGACCGAGAACTGGAGGAACAAATTTGTAAGGAGATAGCATATATTTGTAGTAAGCACAAGGTTGTGATTGTGGGAGATTTTAATTTTCCACACATAGACTGGGAAGCCCATTCTGTTAAAGGGCTGGATGGTTTAAAGTTTGTCAAATGTGTGCAAGATAGTTTTTTGCAGCAATACATAGAGGTACCAACTAGAGAAGGGGAGTGTTGGATCTCCTGTTAGGGGATGAGATAGGGCAGGTGACAGAGGTTTGTGTTGGGGAGCACTTCAGGTCCAGTGATCACAATACCATTAGTTTCAATATAATTATGGAGAAGGATAGGACTGGACCCAAGGTTGAGATTTTTGATTGGAGAAAGGCCAACTTTAAGGAGATGCGAAAGGATTTAGAAGAAGTGGATTGGGACAATTTGTTTTATGGGAAGGATTTAATAGAGAAATGGAGGTCACTTAAAGGTGAAATTTTGAGGGTACAGGATCTTTATGTACCTGTTAGGTTGAAAGGGAAGGTTATAAGTTTGAGAGAGCCATGGTTTTCAAGGGATATAGGAAACTTGGTCCGGAAAAAGAGAAGGATTTACAATAAATATAGGCAGCTTGGAGTAAATGAGGTGCTCGAGGAATATAAAGAATGTAAAACGAAACTTAAGAAAGAAATTAGAAAACCCAGAAGAAGATACGAGGCAGCTTTAGCAAGTAAGGCGAAAATAAATCCAAAGGGTTTCTACAGTTATGTTAATAGCAAAAGGATAGTGAGGGATAAAATTGGTCCCTTAGAGAATCAGAGTGGACGGCTATGTGCGGAGCCAAAAGAGATGGGGGAGATTTTGAACAATTTCTTTTTTTTGGTATTCACTAAGGAGAAGGATATTGAATTGTGTAAGGTAAAGGAAACAAGAAGGGTAGTTATGGAAACTATGATGATTAAAGAAGAGGAAGTACTGGCGCTTTTAAGGAATATAAAAGTGGATAAGTCTCCGGGTACAGACAAGATATTCCCTAGGACCTTGAGGGAAATTAGTGTAGAAATAGCAGGGGCTCTGACAGAAATATTTCAAATGTCATTAGAAACGGGGATGGTGCCGGAGGATTGGCGTATTGTTCATGTTGTTCCATTGTTTAAAAAGGGTTCTAAGATTAAACCTGGCAATTATCGGCCTGTGAGTTTGACATCAGTGGTGGGTAAGTTGATGGAAAGTATTCTTAGAGATGGTATATATAATTATCTGGATAGACAGGGCCTGATTTGGAACAGTCAACATGGATTTGTGCGTGGAAGGTCATGTTTGACAAATCTTATTGAATTTTTTGAAGAGGTTACTAGGAAAGTTGATGAGGGTAAAGCGGTGGATGTTGTCTATATGGACTTCAGTAAGGCCTTTGACAAGGTTCCACACGAAAGGTTCGTTAGGAAGGTTCAATCGTTAGGTATTAATATTGAAGTAGTAAAATGGATTCAGCAGTGGCTGGATGGGAGACGCCAGAGAGTAGTGGTGGATAACTGTTTGTCAGTTTGGAGGCCGGTGTCTAGTGGTGTACCTCAGGGATCTGTACTGGGTCCAATGTTGTTTGTCATATATATTAATGATTTGGATGACGGGGTGGTAAATTGGATTAGTAAATATGCAGATGATACTAAGATAGGTGGCGTTGTGGATAATGAAGTAGGTTTTCAAAGCTTGCAGAGAGATTTAGGCCAGTTAGAAGAGTGGACTGAAAGATGGCAGATGGAGTTTAATGCTGATAAATGTGAGGTGCTACATTTTAGTAAGACTAATCAAAATAGGACATACATGGTAAATGGTAGGGCATTAAAGAATGCTGTAGAGCAGAGGGGTCTAGGAATAATGGTGCGTAGTTCCCTGAAGGTGGATTCTCATGTGGATAGGGTGGTGAAGAAAGCTTTTGGTATGCTGGCCTTTATTAATCAGAGCGTTGAGGATAGGAGTTGAGATGTAATGTTGAAATTGTACAAGGGATTGGTAAGGCCAAATTTGGAATATTGTGCACAGTTCTGGTCACCGAGTTATAGGAAAGATGTCAATAAAATTGAGAGAGTACAGAGGAGGTTTACTGAAATGTGGCCTGGGTTTCATCTCCTAAGTTACAGAGAAAGGTTGAACAAGTTAGGCCTTTATTCTTTGGAGCATAGAAGGTTGAGAGGGGACTTGATAGAGGTGTTTAAAATTATGAGGGGGATTGATAGAGTTAACGTGGATAGGCTTTTTCCATTGCGAGTGGGGGAGATTCAAACAAGAGGACATGAGTTGAGAGTTAGGGGGCAAAAGTTTAGGGGTAACATGAGGGGGAACTTCTTTACTGAGAGAGTGGTAGCTGTGTGGAATGAGCTTCCAGCAGAAGTGGTTGAGGCAGGTTTGATGTTGTCGTTTAAAGTTAAATTGGATAGATATGTGGACAGGAAGGGAATGGAGGGTTATGGACCGAGTGCAGGTCGGTGGGACTAGGTGAGAGTAGGAGATCGGCACAGACTAGAAGGGCCGAGATGGCCTGTTTCCGTGCTGTAATTGGTATATGGTTATATGGTTATCTTCTCCATTTTGTAAATGTCCATTGTAATTTCCATCCATACATTTAAAGTAGGGCTGTCCTGTGATAACCATTTCCTGGTAAGGGTCTTTTTACCAGCCACCAGCAGTATATTCATTAAATATTTATCTCTTTTCAACCATTCTTGAGGTATATACCCAAAATATATGGTCTTACTTTCTAGGGGTTTTTCACATCTAAAGATGTCTTGTGGGGCATTGTGTATCCCACTCCAACAGTCTTTGATAACGGGGCATTCCCAGAAAATATGATAATGGTTTGCATTTTGATTTCCACAATTTCTCCAGCAAACAGGGGGGTTTCTATCATAATGGGATTTCTGAGAGGGTGTAATAAAATATCTTATCAAGTTTTTCCACCTGAACTCCCTCCATTTCTGTGAACTGGTACACTTCCATTGATACCTCCATATTATTGTCCAGCCTTCCTCAGATATTATTATCCCTCCTTCCTTCTCCCATTTTGTTTTAATGTATGAAGTCGAATGTGGTTTAAGATTTGACAAACCCTTATACACATTTGAAATTATTCTACTACCATTGTCTGAACTATATGTTTTTCTAAATAGCTCCATCAAACATGTACTTGCTTTGGTTACATTTTTAACCATCCTATTAACATACCGTCGCATCTGTAAATATCGATAAAAGTCTTGTTTTTCTAATAAGTGTTTCCCTTTGAGCATTTCAAAACTGAACAGTGTTCCTTCTTTCATTATGTTGCAAATAGCTGTTATTCCTTTAGCTGCCCAGTCCTTAAATCTAGCATCCAGTTTATTCGGCGTAAAATCCGAGTCATATACGCACCATTTAAGAACTGCAATGTCTCTCTCTAGTTTATATTCTTTTATAATAGTTTTCCATATTTTAAGAGTCCTTTTCACCCACGAGTTATCAATAGTATTTATGTAACTCTTTAGGTTGTTATCAGCCAAAATTGCCTGTATGGGGATGGAAAGTATCCTCTCCTCAATGTTTTTCCATTGAGCGTCATATGATGGGTTGCACCAGCACATCACAGCTCTCAACTGTGCTTCAAAATAATAATCTCTAAGAGAAGGTAGGCCCCATCCCCCCTTTTTCTTGGCTAATTGCAAAGTTTTGAGATGAAACCTCGGCCTTTTACCTTGCCATATGTATCTTGATAGCATCTTGTTCCATTCATTGAATTGATTTTGGTTAATCTCTATTGGTAGGGTCTGAAAGAGATATAGTAGTCTGGGCAGTAAATTCATTTTAATAGATTCAATCCTTCAACTGAGACCAAGAAAAGGAATTAGGTTCCATCTTGTTATATCTTCCTTAATTTTTTTATATATAGGCTGATAATTGCATTCTGATAATTTTGCCGAATCTTTTGGCATAATGATGCCCAAATATTTGACGGACTCTGTTTGCCATGCCCAAGGATATCTACTTTCAATTTCTCTTGGTTGGCTATAGTTATGTGAAAGTAGTTGGGTTTTATCTATACAACACACATCAAAGTTGCTGGTGAACGCAGCAGGCCAGGCAGCATCTGTAGGAAGGGGTGCAGTCGACGTTTCAGAACGAGACCCTTCGTCAGGACTAACTGAAGGAAGAGTGAGTAAGGGATTTGAAAGTTGGAGGGGGAGGGGGAGATCCAAAATGATAGGAGAAGACAGGAGGGGGAGGGATAGAGCCAAGAGCTGGACAGGTGATAGGCAAAAGGGGATACGAGATAACATTTAGCTGTTGTTCACTCTTTGGGAGCACTCCTCTGTTTTTCATGGATGGCTGCGAAGAGAAAGCATTTCAGGACGTATATACTTCATACTTTATTGTCACCAAGCAATTGGTACTAGAACGTGCAATCATCACAGCGATATTTGATTCTGCACTTCCCACTCCCTGGATTACAAATCGATAGTAAATATTAAAAATTTAAATTATAAATCATAAATAGAAAATAGAAAAATGGGAAGTAAAGTAGTGCAAAAAAAACCGAGAGGCAGGTCCGGATATTTGGAGGGTACGGCCCAGATCCAGGTCAGGATCCGTTCAGCAGTCTTATCACAGTTGGAAAAAAGCTGTTCCCAAATCTGGCTGTACGAGTCTTCAAGCTCCTGAGCCTTCTCCCGGAGGGAGGAGAGACGAAAAGTGTGTTGGCTGGGTGGGTCGTGTCCTTGATTATCCTGGCAGCACTGCTCCGACAGCGTGCGATGTAAAGTGAGTCCAAGGGCAGAAGGTTGGTTTGTGTGATGTGCTGCACCGTGTTCACGATCTTCTGCAGCTTCTTCCGGTCTTGGACAGGACAACTTCCATACCAGGTTGTGATGCACCCTAGAAGAATGCTTTCTACGGTGCATCTATAAAAATTAGTGAGGGTTTTAGGGGACAGGTGAAATTTCTTTAGTTTTCTCAGGAAGTAAAGGCACTGGTGGGCCTTCTTAGCAGTGAACACTGCTTGGTTGGACCAAGTCAGGTCATTTGTGATATTGACCCCGAGGAACTTAAAACTTTTGACCTGTTCCACTTGCGCACCACCAATGTAAATGGGGTCGTGCGGTCCGCTACTCCTTCTGAAGTCAACAACCAATTCCTTCGTCTTGCTGACGTTGAGGGATAGGTTATTGTCTTCGCACCATGCCTCCAGGTTCTTAATTTCCTCTCTGTACTCAAACTCATCATTACCCGAGATACGGCCTACAATTGTTGTGTCATCAGCAAACTTATATATTGAGTTTGATAGAAACTTGGCTACACAATCATGGATGTACAGTGAGTACAGCAGGGGGCTGAGTACACAGCCTTGTGGGGCACCGGTGCTCAGAGTGATTGTAGAGGAGAGCTTGTCCCCTATTTTTACAGCCTGGGTCCTGTCTGTGGGGAAGTTGAAGATCCAGCTGCAGAAATGTATACATCTGATTGTATACAATTCCCTGACATTAAATGTACCTTTGAAACACTGTCCACACGCATTCATTATATTTAATAATCTCTGCACACAGTCATTATAATTAATAACCTCCACAAACATTCATTATATTTAATTATCTCCACACACACTCCACACAGATGATTGTTGTATTTAATAATCTCCACACACACGTTTATCATAGAATATAGAATATTGAATATCTTTATTGTCATTGTTGTGAAGCAATGAAACACAGTTTAGCAGCTCAACGTTTTGCAGCATGACGAAGAATATATACATAAAATAAACTCTAAAACCTCAGGAGTGCAGTCCAAAATTAATAATATATGGATGGGGGGGCGGGGCAGGACTATTGCACACCTGCCATTCCTGGAAGTGTGATGCATTTAGCTGCCGCCGTCTTAGGAGGGGGGCAGGAGAAGGGAAGAGGGTGTTATACATTTCACTGCTTGTGGGTAGAAGCTGTTAAGGAGTCTCTTTGTTTTTGTCCTTAATGCTCTGTATCTGTTCCCAGAAGGTAGAGGGGAAAACAGGTGATGTCCAGGATGAGTGGGATCCTTTGAAATACAAATACAAATACAAATCATTACTGTGTAGCCAATTGGTTTTAGAAGTCAGATAATCAGTTGAATGGAGATCTATTTTTGGAGACCTGTGTGCAGTCAAGGTGTTTCAATTGATTGTAGTAAAAATACACCTGTATCTGGAAGATCCAACTGCTGGTGAGTCAGTATCCTGGCAAAAACTACACCATGAATACAAAAGAAAATTCTAAACAACTCCACGAAAGGGTTATTGAAATGCACAAGTCAGGAGATGGATACAAAAAAATTTTCAGTGGCACTGAATATCCCTTGGAGTACGGTTAAGTCAAACATCAAGAAATGGAAAGAATATGGAACAGCTATAGATCTGCCCAGGAGCAGGCGGATCCCAAAAGCTAAGTGATCGTGTAAGAAGGGGACTAGTGAGGGAGGCCACCAAGAGACCTATGACAACTCTGGAGGAGTTACAAGCTTCACTGGCTGAGACGGGACAGACTGCGTATACAACAACCGTTGCCCAGGTGCTTCACCAGTTGCAGCTGTATGGGAGAGTGGCAAAAAGAAAGTCATTATTGAAAAAACTTACATGAAATCTTAGCTAGAGTTTGCCAGAAACTGTGTGGGAGACTCTGAAGTCAGCTGGAAGAAGGTTCTGTGGTCTGATGAAACCAAAATTGAGCTTTAGGCCATCAAACTAAACACTATGTTTGACATAAATCAAACACTGCACATCATCAAAACCACACCATCCGTACCGTGAAGCATCATGGTGGCCACATCATGCTGTGGGGATGTTTCACTGCACCAGGCCCTGGAAGGCTGGTGAAGGTAGAGGGTAAAATGAATGCAGCAAAATACAGGGAAACCCTGGAGGAAAAGCTGATGTAGTCTGCAAGAGAACTGCAACTTGGGAGAAGATTTGTTTTCCAGCAAGACAATGGCCCCAAGCATGAAGCCACAGCTACACAGGAATGGCTTTAAAACAACAAAGCTATTGTCCTGGAGTGGCCAAGTCAAAGTCCCGACCTCAATCCAACTGAGAATTTGTGGCTGGACTTGACAAGGGCTGTTCACTCACAATCCTCATGCAATCTGACAGAGCTTGAGCAGTTTTGTGAAGAAGAATGGGGAAAAATTGCAGTGTCCAGAAGTGCAAAGCTGGTAGAGACCAATCAACACAGACTCAAGGCTGGAATTGCTGCCAAATGTACAACTGCTAAATACTGACTTGAATAGGTGGAGACTTGTGCAATCAATTACATTGTGTTCTATATCTAGAATTAATTTAGATCACCTTGTAGAGACTTGTTTGCACTTTGACATGAAAGAGTCTATTCCTTCAGCAGTTTGAACAGGGCACGACTGCACAAGCGCGTGGAAGTTGGCCAGTGAGAACAGCGGGAAGAGTTTAAAAAGAGACAGCTTTACAGAGCGGGCGCCAGAGTAGAGGGAGACAGAGTAGGAAGGCTTTGACTCAACGAGGCTTTGGCCATAATGGATCGAGGCAAGGTAGGTTATCTGATTAGAATACAGAAAGAAAGTATGTGTGTGAGACCGGTGTTCTGTGCTCGGTGTCAGATGTGGGAGGTCCTGGAAACTCCCAGCCTCCCGGACGGCCACATCTGCACCAGGTGCGTCGAGCTGCAGCTCCTTAGGGACTGGGTTAGGAAACTGGAGATGCAGTTCGATGACTTTCATCTAGTCAGGGAGAGCGAGGAGGTGATAGAAAGGAGTTACAGGCAGGTGGTCACACCGGGGTCTGGGGAGACAGACAAGTGGGTCACAGTCAGGAGAGGGAAAGGCAAGTAGCAGAGGCTAGAGAGTACCCCTGTGGCTGTACCCCTTAACAATAAGTATTCCTGCTTGAGTACTGTTGGGGGGAAATGGCCTACCTGGGGGAAGCAACAGTGGCCATGCCTTTGGCACAGAGTCCAGCCCTGTGGCTCAGAAGGGTAGGGAAAGGAAGAAGATGGCAGCAGAGATAGGGAACTCTATATTTTGGGGGTTGGACAGGCGATTCTGTGGATGCAGGAAAGAAACACGGATGGTAGTTTGCCTCTCAGGTGCCAGGGTCCGGGATGTTTCTGATTGTGTCCACAATATCCTGAAGTGGGAAGGTGAACAGCCAGAGGTCGTGGTACATATTGGTACCAACGACAGAGGCAGAAAAAGGGAGGAGGTCCTGAAAACAGACTACAGGGAGTTTGGAAGGAAGTTGAAAAGCAGGACCACAAAGGTAGTAATCTCAGGATTACTGCCTGTGCCACATGACAGTGAGTATAGGAGTAGAATGAGGTGGAGGATAAATGCGTGGCTGAGGGATTGGAGCAGGGGGCAGGGATTCAGATTTCTGGATCATTGGGACCTCTTTTGGGGCAGGTGTGACCTGTACAAAAAGGACAGGTTGCACTTGAATCCCAGGGGGAGCAATATCCTGGCAGGGATGTTTGCAAAGGCTACTGGGGAGAGTTTAAACTAGAATTGCTGGGGGGTGGGAACTGAACTGAAGAGACGGAGGAAGGAGATATTATCTCACAAATAGAGAAAGCTTGGAGACTGTGCGAGGGAGGATAGGCAGTGATAGAGAAGGGACGAGTTCAGACAGATGGTTTGAGATGTGTCTATTTTAATGCAAGGAGTATTAGGAACAAAGTGGATGATCATAGAGCGTGGATCAGTACTTGGAGCTATGATGTTGTGGCCATTACAGAGGCTTGGATGGCTCAGGGGCAGGAATGGTTACTTCGAGTGCCAGGCTTTAGATGTTTCAGAAAGGACAGGGAGGGAGGCAAAAGAGGTGGGGGCATGGCACTGCTGATCAGAGATAGTGTCACGGCTGTAGAAAAGGAGGAAATCATGGAAGGGTTGTCTATCAAGCTCTGCCTTAAATACAGCCAAAGGCCTGGCCTCCTCAGCTGCATGTGACAACGAATTCCACAAATTCACCATCCTCAGGTGAAAGAAATTTCTCCGCATCTCTGTTGTGAATGGACGCCCCTCTATCCTGCGGCTGTGCCCTCCTGTCCTAGGCTCTCTGACCATGGGAAACATCCTTTCCACATCTACTCTGTCTGGGTCTTTCAACATTTGAAACATTAGTGGCAGCATTCTGAATGAGGTGAATTTGCTTTGGAAGCCCAGTAGAAAGTGTATTGCAGTAATCTTGCCTATTCAATATAAAGGCGTGGATTAGATTTTCAGCATCATTTCGTGACAGAAACAGACATACCTTTGCAATATTTGATAATTGTAGAAATGATGCTCTGGTCACTTTCTTTATCTGCAATTTAAACTTCAAACCGGAATCAATGAAAACACCTGGGCTTGCTACATCTGATCTCACAAGAGCAGCCAAGTTCCCAAGTTTATTAACAAGTTTTGAGATACCAAAGTTCATTGAAAAGCTTTGTTTTGCATACCATCATTTCATCAGGTAAATACATAGAGGTAGTTCATACAAAGTAAAGCAAGAACAATGCAGAATAAAGTGCTACAGTAACAGAGAAAGTGCAGTGCATGCAGACAATAATGCGCAAGTTCATGACAAGATAGATAGTACGTAGAACATAGAAATTTACAGCACATTACAGGCCCTTCGGCCCACAATGTTGTGCCGGCCATGTAACCTACTCTAGAAACTGCCTAGTGTCACGAACCCCGTGACATGTTAAAGAACCAGCAGAGATGGAAAACACTTTGGAGTCCAATATTGCTATTAACTAATGGTATTTAATAGTAACTACGCAATACAGTAATATAAATGTAGATAAATCAAGCAGGTTAGCAATGATTATATATAAGTCAGTGTGGAATATATATATGAAAACCAAGCTTCTTCAAGTCTAGGGGTAAATAGATAGTCTTACGATGATGAGTAAAGTTCAGTTCGTGGTATTGAGTTGAGTAGTGATGGAGAGAGAGAGAGAGAGATTTGAGTCTTCAGGTGAGTTGACGTCGTCGATCTTCCCGTTGTCCTCCAAAATCCTTTTTAAGTCACCAACTGTGACAAAAACAAAGGGGACTGTTCTTCTGTGGTGGAATTATCAACCCAGGCAAGGGTTGGCCACACAAACAACTCCCCACCGGTCACTCCCTGTTCACACTGCGAGAGCCACTGATCGATTCGCCTGATCGATCCTCCAAAACCCACTTTCTCTGTGGGCACAACAAAGCTCATTCAGTGTCCAAAACCATGTGTCCCAGGTCTATCATCTGACCTTCTATTTATCTCCCCGTGCTGAGCATCAACTGTCTCTCAAATAACCCCTCCCTTCTCTGTCTGTTCATAGGGGTCATTCAAGACCCCGTCACACCCGCTTCCTTCAAAAAAGATTTTGATGAAGGCAAAGTTTTTGTTTAACTGGAAATTTCAGAGTTTGAAACAATACATGTATAATCATCAAATGACAGAGCAAAAACATGTACAATTTCCAACTTAACATCTGGATGAACAATCAGCTATAATGTTGTCAGTACCTTTCACACGTTTGATTTTTAAGTCATATTCTTGCAATATCAGACTCCAATTTAACAGCCTTCTATTCTTATCCTTCATTTTAGTTAGTTGTGATCCATGTATACCACAAGTGGTCTCTGGGCAGGACAAACATAGACTTCAAAATGTTGTAAAGGCAGAATAAGTTCTAGTAACTCCTTTTCAACAGTGGAATAGTTTTTCTGATGCACATTAAATTTCTTTGAGAAATAAGCTACTGGGTGTTCAATGTCATCCACACCTTTCTGTAACAATACTGCCTTAGCAGCTTCGTCACTACTGCCTGTTGCTATAGATAATGGTTTTGAAATATCAGGTGCTTTGAGCACAGAATGATAACACAGGATGGTTTTCAGGCGTTCAAATGCCTCCTGGCAAAGGTCATTCCATCCAAATCTTTCACTCTTCCCTAGAGTTTTGTTAGGGGAAGAGCGATATCTGCAAAGTTCTTACAAAACTTTCAGTAATACCCCACCCATTCCCAAAAACCTTCTTAACGCTTTCTTGCCCGTCAGAACGGGAACCTCAGCAATAGCTTGAACCTTGGCCTGTACAGGAGCCGGTTGGCCCTGACCTACTACATAGTCCAGATATGTAACTGTGGCATGGCCAAACTCACTCTTAGCCAGGTTCACAGTAAGATTTGCCTTGCTCAGCCTTTCAAACAGTGTTTCTACAGCTGCAATATGCTCTTCCCACGTGTCATTCCAGACCATTAAATCATCAATATAAGCCCCTGTGTTTTCTAAACCTCTAATCACAGAATTGATCATCCTTTGAAATGTCCCTGGCGCATTTTTCATCCCGAAGGGTAAAACATTATATCATACAGCCCAGATAGTGTCACAAAGGCTGTTATCTCTTTAGCCCTCTCAGTCAAAAGAACACACCAGTATCCTTTCAACAAGTCAATCTTTATAAGATATTTATCAGTACAGTCATCCACTCTCTTTCCTCATCCCTTCTTGTTTCCAATTTCTTGTTCATCCATTTTACTTTCCTCTAAATTCATTCTGTAAGGATGCTCTCTGATGGGCTGGGCTGAATCTACAATGACGTCATCCCCTTCAGCTGTACACCATCTTAGAATGTCAGGAAATAAATCTTTATGCTTGCTAATTAATTCTTTCAATTGTTTTTGTGGTGTAGGATCCAACTGATGAACCTTATCAGTAATATTTTTCAGAACAATGGAATTCTTACATCTTGTTGATAATAGATTCAGTTTGGTAAAATGATTTTTCATCTCATTTTCAGCCTCCACGACGCCATTTGTTTTTATAACAGTACCTACAGGTACTACCTTATCAAACAAGTGTTTTATTTTAATTTGGACATTCTGCAAACTTTCCTTTGTAAGGTCACAATCCTTAGTAAATCTCTTCCCGAATTTTAAAACCTAATTAAGCACACTGACACATGTTTCCAAACCACACCATAGTTCTCTGAGTCGGGTCAAAGTTCCTTTTGGCCTGTGACCGAACACAGGTTCCAACAGACTACCCTCCAATGATTTTTCAATCAAATTTCCAACAGTAAATAAGAGTGGGGGAGCCCCCTCATCCCAGTTTTTCCTGTTTTTCACACAATATTTTTTAATCACGGTCTTAAGAGTGGAGTTGAACCATTCCAAGGCTCCCTTGGACTCTGTGTGTTATGCAGATGACCCAATGTGCTTAGCTCCCAGTTCCCCAACTATCTGCTGGATTGTTCTCCAAGTAAAGTTACTACCCTGGTCAAATTGAATTTCTTTAGGTAGACCTATCAGTGTGAAAAACTTACTGAATGCTTTTACCACAGCCTTTGCCTGGATGTTTCCAAAAGGCACAGCTTCAGGGAAACTAGACACAGCACACATAATTGTTAACAGATACTGATGACCAGCTGCAGTCTTTGGCAATGGGCCAACACAATCCACTATGACCCTAGAAAAAAGTTCACCAAAAGCAGGTCTCGGTTTAAGTGGTGTTACTTGATTAAGTTTGATTACTTGATTAAACCTGATTAAGTTTCCCCTCAACCTGGCAGATATGGCAAGTCCTGCAAAAACTCACAACATCCCCTTTTAAATTAGGCCAGTAGAATTCCTTCATAATTCTGTTCACTGTCTTTCTCCCTCCAAAATGTCCACCTAAAGGTATACTGTAAGTCATGTTTAAAATTTCAGCCCTGTAAACTTTCGGAATTACTACCTGATGTTCAGCAGCCCAATCCTCACTTGCAGGCACAGTGGCTGGTCTTCACTTCCTCATCAACACCCCATCTTTAAGGTAATATCCCACTGACTCTCTCTGAACCTCCTCTTTGTGAGAGCTGTCTCCTGTAAAGCCACTATTTCAGAATCTTTATTTTGTTCCTCTATAAATTCCTTCCTCCATAAACATTATCAAACTTTAAACCTCTGGTTTTGCTATCATGGGCCCCTGCAGACTTCCTAAACATGCTTCGAGTAACTGCGCATGTGGGATAAACATCAGTCTTTCTGTGTGGTTCATTAGCAACAGCTTTGCTCATTAGGTGAATTGCTAAATCACCCTTTCCTTGGAGAGATGTCAACCTCCCCACATTGTTTACTAAACTTAGCACGATTATCAGACTTAGAACTACCATGTGTACATCGTGGAAGAGGCCAAAACAATCCATTTATCTGATTTCTACGACCTTTCCTTCCACTTGTCTCCATAGCAACAACTACCGATCATCCCTCCTGGTCACAACAACCCTTCAAGTTTTGTCTCTTCACACCCCAAACTTGAACAACATCATCGTGAATAACATCATAACCTTGCAGATGTTTACCTCCAAATGTCAAAGCAAAATTCAACAGAGGAGGACATACTTCCTCAGCAGGCCTTTGTCCTGCAAGGAGGGTCAAAGGTCGCACAACCAATCCAACCTTTACCAGTACTTTATTCAAAAGTCCAGGAACAACACTTTCCCCAATACCTTCAGTTACATTTATCTCAGCAATTTTTATCTCATTACTAACTTTTAGAACACTGTCTAATACAAGTGACTGAGAATTCTCAATTCCCACTGGTACTTTCAAGATAAGAAGATGGCGGCACGACGCAGCGCGCAGCGGCCACTCCGGTGATGAATATCTGTTATTTGTCAAGTAGGATGCCGTGCACAATCCTGATTTGATGGAGACGGACGTGAGAAGCATAGAGGAACATCTGGTGAAACTTCTGAAATGCCTGTTTCGCTGCTGCTGCTACTGTGTGATCCAGAATCTCCGGAGGGGAAGGCCCTGAATCCTTGGCTTTGCCTGTTGCTTGGCAGCCGGGGTCGGGGTCGAAGCGCTCGGTAGAGGATGGTGCTCGGTGTCGAAGGGCTGGTTGGATCTGTGGTCGGGTGCTTCCAAGGTGCTGCATTAGCAAGTTTGCAGCGCTGGAGGTTCATGGCAGGGAGAGTTTTCTTCCTTCTATCGTCTGTGTGAGATGATGGGGCTATTGGGACTTTGAGACTTTTTTTTACCGTGCCCATGGTCTGTTCTTCATCAAATTACAGTATTGCTTTGCACTGTTGTAACTATATGTTATAATTATGTGTGTTCTGTCAGTTTTAGTCGGTCTGTCTTGTGTTTCTGTGATATCATACTGGAGGAACATTGTATCATTTCTTAATGCATGCATTACTAAATGACAATAAGTGAGGACTGAGAATGCTCATAATCTAATCTAAGCTACAAAGGTTAACCCCTTATTCACTGAACAAAAACCATCTGACCCAAAAAAACTGCATTCCTTTCCAACCAAGTCAGACACATCAGACTTTAACTGAGCTTCAACACAAGGTTCAGTACCCTGTAAATCCACAGGTACTTCAACAGCCTGAACACAGAGAATCGGGACAGCTGCCTCTCCTGGGCTGTCATCACTTGTCCCAGTCTCAAATTCAAGGTCACCCCGAACCTCCCAGCTATTCTCTGGCAAACTCTCATCTGGAGTAAACTCAACCTCGTGGGTTAAAGCAACTTTGTCTGCTTTCTTAGCAGAACCCTGCAGGATGGCTGCATCCTCTTCATCTAGGTATACCCTGACATCATAGGGGACACAACTTTCAAATTCATCAAACAAATCAAGCTCTTCCAAGCTGTAATAATCAGCAGGGTCTAACACTAAACCTCTCAGCAGCCACATCTCCCTCTCAAACTGTCTCTGTTGTTCCGCCTCTTCTCCAATTTACTGCCTCCCTAGCCTCTCTCTCGAGCTGTTTTAATTTCAATTCATGCTCCATTCTTAATTTTTCCAACTGAAGCTGCAGCTCAGCCTCAGTAAGTACGTTACCTTCAGCAAATATTTTCAACACATTCTCAGTAAATTGCTTCATCGAAATATAACCTTCAACTATTTTTCTTTGAATTTCTACCTTAGTCATATCCTTCTTTACCACCTTATGTTCCAACTCCTCAACGGTTGTCCGCAACTCATCCTAAGTGATGAGCTCTCTTCAAGACCACAGGGTTTGGCGATGCCAGAAATTTCCTAACATCCTTTTCTGCTGCTTTTCCACACAACCAAATCAAAAGGGGATTTCCCCAATCAATTCAAACAGGCCCCACAACCAATTTGTTCATATCCCGGATGAGGCCCCAATTTTGTCACGTACCCCGTGACGTGTTAAAGAACCAGCAGAAATGGAAAACACTTTGGGGTCCAGTATTGCTATTAACTAATAATATTTATTAGTAACTACGCAATACAGTAATATAAATGCAGATATATCACACAGGTTAGCAGTGATTATATATAAGTAAGTATATCAGTAAGTGTGGTAATATATGAAAATCAAGCTTCTCTAAGTCTAGGGGTAAATAGATAGTCTTACGATGATGAGTAAAGTTCAGTTCAGTTCGTGGTATTGAGTTGAGTAGTGATGGAGAGAGAGAGATTTGAGTCTTCAGGTGAGCTGATCCCGTCGATCTTCCCGTTGTCCTCCAAAATCCTTTAAACATCACCGACTGTGACCACAACAAAGGGGACTGTTCTTCTGTGGTGGAACTATTAACCCAGGTGAGGGTTGGCCACACAAACAACTCCCCACCGGTCACTCCCTGTTCACACTGCGAGAGCCACTGATCGATCAGCCTGATCGATCCTCCAAAACCCACTTTTTCTGTGGGCACAACAAAGCTCATTCAGTGTCCAAAACCATGTGTCCCAGGTCTATCATCTGACCTTCTATTTATCTCCCCGTGCTGAGTACCAACTGTCACTCAATCAGCTCCTCCCTTCTCTGTCTGTGTAGGAATGTACAAGCAGCCGATATCCTTGAGAAAGTATGAACAAACTGTGAGCAGTCTTTGTCTCTCTCTCTCTCTCTCTTAAAAACAAGATGTCGGTGTTAAATACCTCTCTCTCTCTCTTTTCATAGGGGTAATCGAGCACAGTTCATAGGGGTAATTCAGGACTCCATCACACTACAATTTCCCTAGTGCATAGCCCTGTATTTTTCTAAGCCCTATGTACCTATCTAAGAGGCTCTTAAAAGACCCTATTGTGTCCGTCTCTACCACCATCACCAGCAGTGCATTCCACGCAACCACCACTCTCTGTGTGAAAAACCTACCCCTGACATCTCCTTTGTACCTATTCCCAATCACCTTAAAACTATGCCCCCTTGTGTTAGCCATTTCAGCCCTGGGAAAAAGCCTAAGTTCACTCAACATATTCTCATAAGGCATGCTCTCCAATCCAGGCAACATCCTTGTAAATCTCCCCTGTATCCACATCCTTCCTGTGATGATGTGACCAGAACTGAACACAGAACTCCAAATGGGGTCTAACTAAGGTCTTGTATAGCTGTAACATCACCTCACGGCTCTTGAACTCAATCCCACGGTTGATGAATGCCAACACACCATACGCCTTCTTAACAGCAGTGCCTATGGACACGGAACCTGAGATCTCTCAGATCCCCCACACTGCCAAGAGTCTTACCATTAATATTATATTCTGTCTTCAAATTGGACCTACCAAAATGAACCTCTTCACACTTATCTGGGTTGAAGTCCATCAGCCACTTCTCAGCTCAGTTCTGCAGACTATTGATGTCCCGCTGTAACCTCTGACAACCCTCCAGACTATACACAACACCCACAACTTTTGTGTCATCAGCAAACTTACTAACCCATCCCTCCATTTTCTCATCCAGGTCAATTATAAAAATCACAAAGAGGAGGGGTTCCCAGAGCAGATCCCCATGGAATACCACTGGTCGCTGACCTCCATGCAGAATACGAACCACCTACAATCACTCTTTGCCTTCTGTAGGCAAGCCAATTCTCGGCCCAGAAGGCAAGGCTCCTTGGATCCCATGTCTCCTTACTTACTGAAAGAACTTTGCATGGGGAACTACCTGCCCCTCCACCAATCTTCATATTGTCTGCAAACTTTGCAACAAAACCATCAATTCCATCATCCAAATCATTGACATATAACATATAAAATAATCAGTCACAGCACAGACCCCTATAGAATACCATTCGTCACTGACAGCCAACCAGAAGAGGTTCCCTTTAATCCCACTCTTTGCCTCCTGACAATCAGCCACTGCTTTATCCATGCTGGAATCTTTCCTGTCATACCGTGGGCTCGTAGCTTGTTAAGCAGCCCCATGTGTGGCACCTTGTCAAAGGCCTTCTGAAAATCTAAGTACACAACATCAACCAATTCTCGTTTGTCCATACTGCTTGTTATTTCTTCAAAGAATTCCAACAGATTTGTCAGGCAAGATTTCCCCTTGAGGAAACCATGTTGATTACGGCCTATTTTATCATGTATCTCCAAGTGCCCTGAAACCTTATCATTAATAATCGACTCCAACATCTTTCCAACCGCTGAGGTCAGACTAACTGACAAATAATTTCCTTTCTTCTGCCTCTCTCCCTTCTTGAACAGTGGAGTGACATTTGCAATTTTGCTGTCTTCTAGATTTCTGGAGTTTGAAAGATCATTACTAATGACTTTACAATCTCTTCAGACACCTCTTTCAAAATCCTGGGGTGTATACAATCCTGTCCAGGTGATTTATCTACCTACAAACCTTTCAGATTCCAAAGGACCTTCTCCCTAGTTATGGAAACTTCACACACATGATGCTCACTGACTCCTGGACCTTCTACCACACTGCCTGTGTCTTCCACAGTGAAGACTGATGCATTCCCTGGATCCTGGATCCTTCTCCTGAACCTCCTCTAGACCCTCTCCAACACCAGCACATGATCACCATATTCCAAGTGACTGTGAGGCGAAGCACAGCCCCAATGCCGTATTCAATTTGCTGATGACACCGGTGTTAATGGACAAATCAAAGTTGGTGATGATTCAGCACGTAGGTCGGAGACTGAAATCTGTCTGAGTGTTGTCATAATAACAACCTCTTACTCCATGTCAACAAGACCAAGGAAATGATTCAGAAGGAGGAAACCAGAGGTCCGTAAGCCAGTCCTCGTCAGAAGATTAGAGTTGGAGAAATTTAACAACTTTAAATTTTGAGGTGTTATTATTGTTGAGGCCTTGTCCTGGACCCAGAGCATCAGTGCAATTACAAAGAAAGCATGGTAGCACCTCTACTTCCTTAGGAGTTTGCAAAGATTTGGCACGACATCTAAAATTTTTGATAAATTTATATAGATATAGTGGATATGGCCCAGTCCAACATGGGTAAAGCCTTCCCACCATTGAGCACGTCTACACTGAGCACTGTCACAGCATCCATTATCAGGGACCCCACCACCCAGGTCATGGTCTCTTCTCACTGCTGCCATCAGGAAGAAGCTACAGGAGCCTCAGGACTCACACCACCAGGTTCAGGAACAGTTGTTACCCCTCAACCCCCCAACCATTGGGCAACATCACTTGCTCCACCACTGAACTCCTCCCACAACCTGTGCACTCACTGTCAAGGACTCTTCATATCATGTTCTCCGTGTTTATTGTTTATTTATTTATTTATGATTTTTCTTTTTCTCTCAGCTCAAGCTGGTAAAATCTGACATACGGGCATAGCCAAGCAGACTCATTTCTCAATTGCAAGGAACTTTTCGACTATGCTAGTGGAGTTTAGTATTGTGGCTTTCTGGAGGTTTACATAAATATTGCTGTGTAGGCCTAATTGTTTAATGGTATTCTGTTGTAACTTTGGGATGATACCAGTTGTAGGTGTTACTATTGGGACAATGTATACCCTGTCCATGTTCCATAGTCTTTCAGTTTCCTCTTTTAATTCAGCATGTTCCTGGTGTTTTTCACTTATTGATTTCTGGATGTTATTGTGTTTGGAATGGCAATATCTATTAATTGAATTGAATTGACTTTATTACTTACATTCTTCTGTTACGTACCCGACGAGGAAAAAATCTTTACCTTACGTCTCTGTCTAAATGTGCAATGTGCAATTTATAGTCATTTATAATAAATTGTATGTACAATAGGACAGTCAATATAACATAGAAATAAAGTTGTATCAGAGAGAATTAATCAGTCTGATGGCCTGGTGGAAGAAGCTGTCCCGGAGCCTGTTGGTCCTGGCTTTTACGCTGCAGTATCGTTTCTCAGATGGTAGCAGCCGGAACAGTTTGTGGTTGGGGTGACTCGGGTCCCCAATGATCCTTCAGGCCCTTTTTACACACCTGTCTTTGTAAATACCCTGAATAATGCCCTATCTGTAATAAAAGATCAGTCATAATATAATCCCAAAGTCACTACACAATATTATTTCTTTTTGTATTAGCACAGTTTATTATCTTTTGCACACTGATTATTTGTTCATCTGTAAATGAAAATGATTTTAAAATTTATTATGTGTTTTTCCTGCTTCAGGTCAGGGTATTCACAAATGAATCCACAAAAAAGTGGAGGACACACATGTTCAAGACTACCAGGAAACAGTTTGTTAGAACTAGCACAATGCAATACAGAAAGAAAAGCTATCTAATTGCTACAGTAGTAGCAGTACAGGAATCAAATTAATAATTATCATTCAGTAAATGAGCTGATCTGCAAGGTTAGTTCCAGATGACTAGAGTATAAAAGCAAGGCTTAATGCTGAGACTTTATAAAGCACTGGTGAGGCATCACTTGGACTATTGTGAGCAGTTTGGACCCCTGATCTTAAAAAGGATGTACTGAAACTGGAGACGGTTCAAAGGGGATTCATGAAAATAATTCCGGGATCGGCTTGTCATGTGAAGAGTGTTTGAAAGCTCTGGGCCTGTATTCACTGGTATGAATGAAGGGGAGACCTCATTGAAACCTATCAAACGGTGAAAGGCTTTGATAGAGTGGATGTGACTGTAACAAACTCACAGGTTTCATTTACTGTGGACTGTCACTTTAAGAGCACCTAAGTGAGGCAGGATTATGATGTCAGTCACAGACTGAAACCGTTTGCTTCAGCTTTTATATGGAGAGAGAGAAAGAGACTTTTTCAGTCGCAGCAGAGAGAGAGAGAGATAGAGAGAGAGAGAGAGATTAGACAAGCTGCTGGAATCTTGGCTGGTCACTGCAATGGTTTGAAGCTCTTTTAAACCCAAAAGATTGGGTTAAATATCGGCACACGGTGCACAACGAATGTGGGACTGTCACTTCATAAAATCCATAGGAGTGGGTTTTCGGGATATCCTGTGGAGACCACTTATGTGTTAACCCTTGCCTGGGTGTGTTGTGTGGTAGCCACTCGAAGACTATATTCGTGTGACAGGTCGCTTTCGGTGATAATTCATATGTGGATTTGGAGCGATACGACGAGCAAGATCTTCGACGACGGTTCTGTTGTTTACCTGTGGAATTCGAGGTTAGCAGCTTTTCTCTACGTTTCACCCTGGATTACAAATATCCCTCTCCCATCAGTTATTACATGGATGACCAAACTTCCCAACTTCACCATCTCAAGACTCCAAGCCTTGTTCCCCCAAGCTCAACATAATTTGGGACCTATATTTACACATATACACACGTAATACTGTTAACTTCTGGTTAACTTGGTTGAGTTACTATATTATAAGTAGCTACTACTGAAAATAGTGGTTTTAACATTAAAACTTGACTCAGTGTGAAATCTCTTGCTGTTGGGGTTTGTTTCTAAAACATTACGGTTCATAACAGGGACAAAACTCTCTTTCCTTACACCATGACGGTGCCCCTGTTATACCCTTCAAAACCCCTTTCACTGGTACCTGTACCTGCACCCACACCTGCACAATGACCTCACCTTCCCATGAAAAACAGGATTTTCACCATTTTCCACAGGCAAGGCTCTAGACTTGTACTCCCTTAGTTTTCTCAAACTGTTACTGTGAATTGGTTCCCTTGTAAGACCATAAGATATAGGAGCAGAAGTAGGCTATTCAATCATGGGCTGATCCAATTCCTCCAGTCATCCCCACTCCCCATACCCCTTCATTCCCTGGCTAATCAAGAATATATCTATCTCTGCCTTAAATACACCCAATGACTCGGCCTCCAGAGCTGCTCATGTCCACAAATTCCAGAGATTTACCACCCTCTGACTAAAGTAATTTCTCCACATCTCTGTTCTAAATGGACGTCCTTCAATCCTGAAGTTGTGCCCTCTTATCCTGGAGTCCCCTACCATGGGAAATACCTTTGTCATATCTAATCTGTTCAGCCCTTTTAATATTCAGAATGATTCATGAGATCCTCCCTCATTCTCCTGAACTCCAGGGAATACAGCCCAAGAACTGCCAGATGTTCCTCATATGGTAACCCTTTCATTCCTGGAATTATTCTCGTGAATCGTTTCTGAAGTCTCTCCAATGTCAGTATATCCTTTCTAAAATAAGGAGCCCAAAACTGCACACAATACGCCAAGTGTGGTCTCACGAGTGCCTTATAGAGTCTCAATATCACATCTCTGCTCTTATTTTCGATACCTCTAGAAATGAATGCCAACATTGCATTCGCCTTCTTCACAACCGACTCAACTTGGAGGTTAACCTTTAGGGTATCCTGCACAAGGACTCCCAAGGCCCTTTGCATCTCTGCATTCTGAATTCTCTCCCCATCTAAATAATAGTCTGTCCTTTTATTCCTTCCACCAAACTGCATGACTATACACTTTCCAACATTGTATTTCATTTGCCACTTCTTTGCCCATTCCTCTAATCTATCTGAGTCTCCCTGCAGGCTCTCTGTTTCCTCAACACTACCCACTTCAACACCTATCTTTGTATCATAAGCAAATTTAGCCAAGTATGCATTAATCCCATAGTCCATTGTACTTTCTCAAAACAATCCCTTTCCAATCTACCACCATTTTGTCCTTCAGACTTCCATTTTATTTTAGCGTTTACCAAGGAGGAATCCCATTTAACTCCATCGTACACCATCCTGTTGTGTGTGGTCTTTCATTGATTCTATTGTGTTTCTCGCAATAACAGTGAATGCCCACAAGAAGATGACTCTCAGGGTTGTACATGGTGACATATGTACTTTGATGATAAATTTACTTTGAACTTTGACCATTTGTTCCTCTGCATAGATGCTGCCTGAACTGCTGAGTTCCACCAGCATTTTGTATGTGTTACAGCAGGATAGAAGCTGTCCTTGAGCCTTAAACAGGGGATGATAAATTTCAAAGTCATGAGGATATGACTATTTTTGGTGGGGGTGAGTGTAATGCCTAGTCAAGGTTTTAATAATAGGGTCTTTCATATAATGGTTTTCTGTAGAAGCAGTGTGCTGTGCTGGTAGTGTTTGGGTTACCGTTAAAGGTAAGGGATGCTTAGGAATGTTGTGTCATCCAGTCAGGAGGGCGGAACTGGGAGAAGGTTCTAGAGAATGCTGGGGGAGAGGTTTTTGTGATAGTCACTTAGGCAGGTTGAGGTCTTTTATGGCGGGTGATGGAGAGAGAAGGAGTTCGAGAGAACTGGCTGTGGGATTTGATCCAGCGGGAATGTGTGATCCGATGGAGCCCAAGAGAGGAAATTCTACCAGGGCTCGGTAACTATGAGCTGGTGCAGTGAATACCTCAGACACAACGGCTTTTGGAAGATTTAAGCTCCATTCTGTGCACATTTGACTTTAATTATACTGGGCCCTTTTTGTTCTTTAATAACTCTTGGTAGACATAACCATACACTTTCCAACATTGTATTTCACGTGTCACTTCTTTGCCCATTCAGCTAAACTCCTGAAGGCTCTGAGTTTCCTCAACAGTACCTGCTCCTCCAACTATCTTTGTATCATCGGGAGATTTAGCCACAAATCCATTACTTTCTTTCTAATTGTATGCGGTGTACGATGTTATTTCTTGCCAACAGGTAATTGGATGGGGCAGTAAATCGCACAGTATTCACACAAACCAAGGTTGGGGTGGGCAAGGCATCCCACCTCACGGGTTTGGCAGGTCCCAAGTCATATCTACCCTGGACGTGCAGAGTCAGAGAAATGTGCTGAGTCCGGTGGCGGTTAACGAGGGGCGAACGAGCTGCATCTTTAGAAATGCTCGGTAAAGAGGGGTTTCGGGCAGATTATAGTGCTAAGGATGAGGAAGCTGGTTTACAAATAGGGGCAATGTGTAGTGAGGAGAGGATGCTGGTGGGACAACATTGCAGTCAACGGCATAAGTTGTAACGTAAAAGATGGAGAAAATCGAAATGGATGAATACAGAACTAAAGGTGTTGGATTCGAATGCGTGCAGTATATGGAGTAAGGTAGATGAACTTGTACAGTTGCAGACTGGCAGATGAGACATGATGGGTATCACTGAATCATGGCTGGAAGATTATAGCTGGAAGCTTATTGTCCACGGATACACATTGTATCGAAAGGACAGGTAGGTAAGCAGAGGGGGCGGCGTTGCTCTGTTGGTACAAAATGAAGTCAAAGCATTAGAAAGAGGTGACATGGGGTTGAAAGGTGTTGAATCATTGTGGATGACGCTCAGGAACTGCAAGGGTAACAAGATCCTGATGGAAGTTGTATACAGACCCCCAAACAGTAGTCAGGATGTAACCTACAAATTACAAGGGGAGATAGAGAATGCATCCCAAATGGGCAATGTTATAATAGTCATGGGGACTTCGATATGCAGGTAGATTGAGAAAATCAGGTTGGTGTTGGATTACAGGAGGGAGATTTTCTAGAGTGCCTACAAGACGGGTTTTTAGAGCAGCTCATGGTTGAGCCCTCTAGGGGATCAGCTATTCTGGATTGGGTGTTGTGCAATGAACCAGATTGATTAGAGAGTTTCAGGTAAAAGAACCTTTTGGGGAAAGTGTTTATAATGTGATCAAATTCACCCTGAAATTTGAGAAGGGGAAGCTAAAGTCAGATGTATCAGTATTACAGTGGAGTAAAGAGAATTACAGAGGCATGAGAGAGGAGTTGGCCAGAATTGATTGGAAAAGAACACTGGCAGGGATGACGGCAGGGCAGTAATGGCAGGAATTTCTAGGAGCAATTCGGAAGGCACAGGATATGTACATCCCAAAGAGGAAGAAGTATTCTAAAGGAAAGATGAACCAATCGTGGCTAACAAGAGAAGTCAAAGCCAAAGAGAAGACACTTAATTGATCAAAAATGAGTAGGAAGCTAGAGGATTGGAAAGCTTTCAAATACCAACAGAAGGCAGCTAAAAAAGTAATTAAGAAGATAAAGATGGAATAAGAAAATAAGCTAGACAGTGACATTAAAGAGGATACCAAAAGATTTTTCAGATACATAAAGTGTAAAAGAAAGGTGAGAGTGGATATCGGACCGCTAGAAATGATGCTGAGAAATAGTAATGAGGTCAGAAAAATGGTGGATGAACTGAATAAGTATTTAGTATCAGTCTTTACTGTAGAAGACACTAGCAGTATGGTGGAAGATCCAGCTGTCAGGGGGCATGAAGGGTATGAAGTTACCATAACTAGAGAGAAGTTTCTTGGAAAACTGAAAGGTCTGAAGCTGGGTAAGTCACCTGAACCACACGGTGAACACCCCAGAGTTCTGAAAGAGGCGGCTGAAGGCATTAATAATAATCATTCAAAAATCACCAGATTTTGGAATGATTCTGGAAGACTAGAAAATTGCAAATGTCACTCCAATCTTCAAGATGGCAGAATGGCAGAATAAAGAAAACTATAGGCCAATCATCTGAACTCAGTGGTTGGGAAGATACAGGAGTTGATTTTTAAGGATGAGGTCTCAGGGTACGTGGAGGCTCAAGGGAAAATCTTGCCTGACAAATCTGTTGGAATTCTTTTAAGAAATAACAAGCAGGTTGGATGTTGTGTACTTGGATTTTCAGAAGGCCTTTGACAAGATGCCACACATGAGGCTGCTTAACAAGCTACGAGCCCATGGTATGAAAGGAAAGATTCGAGCATGAATAAAGCAATGGCTGATTGGCAGGAGGGAAATAGCGGGAATAAAGTGAGCCCTTTTGGTCTGCCAGATAGTGACTAGTGGCGTTCCACAGGGGTCTGCATTGGGACCAATTCTTTTTACATTCTGTTTCAATGAGATAAACGATGAAATAGATGGCTTTGTTTGAAAGGTTTGCAGACGATATGAAGATATATGGAAGGGCAGGTATTTTTGAGGAAGTAGAGAGGCTGCAGAAGGACAGGCAAATTAGGAGATTGGGCAAAGAAGTGACAGATGGAATACAGTGTTGGGAAGTGTATGGTTTTGCACTTTGGTAGAAGAAGTGAAAGGGTTGACTATTTTCTAAATGGAGAGAAAATACAACAAACTGAGGTGCAAAGGGACTTGGGAGTCCTCGTGCAGGATTCCCTGAAGGTTAATTTGCAGGTTAAGTCAGTGGTGAGGAAGAAAAATGCAATGTTAGCATTCATTTCAAGAGGACTAGAATATAAAAGTAAGGATGTACGTAATGTTGAGACTTTATAAAGCACAGGTGAGGCCTCACTTGTAGCAATGGGAGCAGTTTTGGGCCCCTTATCTTAGAACGGATGTGCTGAAACTGGAGAGGGTTCAAAGGAGATTCACGAAAAGGATTCCGGGATTGAAAGGCTTGTCATATGAAGAGCATTGATGTCTCTGGGCCTGTATTCACGAGAATTCAGAAGAATGAGGGGTCATCTGATAGGAACTGATCCAATGCTGAAAGGCCTTGATCCAGTGGACATGGAGAGGATGTTTCCATGGTGAGAGAGTCTAAGACACAGGCCACTGCCTCAGTGTAGAGGGGAGTCCTTTTAGAACGGAGATGAAAAGGAATTCTTCAGCCAGAGAGTGGTGAATCTGTGGAATTCATTGCCACAGGCAGCTGTGGAGGCCAGGTCATTGTGTATATTTAAGGCAGAGCTTGATAGATTCTTGATTGGTCAGGACATGAAGGGATATGGGGAGAAGGCAGATGATTGGGGCTGACTGGAAAATTGGATCAGCTGTGATGAAATAGCAGAGATTCGATGGGACAAATGGTGAAATCCTACTCTTCTCTCTCAGGGTCTTGTGCTCTTCTATTTAAAGCAGAGGTTGACAGGCTCTTGAGTAGCAAGGGGGCTAATGTAATGGGGAGAAAGCAGGAGAGTGGGGTTGAGAGGGAAAATAAATCGGACATGATGGAATAGCGGAACAGACTCAATTGGCCAAACGCTCTAGTTCTGCTCCTGTGTCTTATATAGTCCAAGCAGCAATTCCTGCTTCTCACATCCCAGCAGGACATTCAGCCCATCAGTTCTGTGCCGTGCCCAACAATAATCCCAGTTCTCTTCCTGATTTCCTCTCAACCACACACCCTCTCGCTCTCCTGATTCTCCAAACCAACCCGGCCCATCTTTGGGATTTGACGGAAATCCTTCGCCCCATCCCAGAGTGTGCCAGCCTGCCCTGTGTCACAGAGGACAACATCGTCCTCCTGCCCTTGTTCTGTCCCATTTCTGACCGACGCAGTTATTATCACCGACGTGAGTCGTGAAATTTGTTAACTTGCATCAGCAGTTCAATGCAATATATAATATAGAAGAGAAAAAAAATCTATACATTACAGTATATATATGTAACCCTCAGTTCAGCTAACGCTTAATCTCGGGGGTGATAGCCCCCGGCCCTGCTAAACTTAAGAAATCTCGTTTGGGTGGATACTGTGCGATGTGTCCCCCGTTATAAATCAGTACCACAAAACAACACACAGTACGCAATATGTGATTAAACGATTGAGCTTTGTAATTCTTAATTTGACTATATGGTGAGTAAAGAAACAAAAAAAAAGAAAAGGACCCATTTTCCTGAAACAGTGTAATGGGCAACGTTGGAGCTCATGGTTTCGTCCACTTGTTCCCATCGACCTCCTCCGAGCGTGGCCGACCCTCGGACCCTCGCTCCTCAGTCCACCTGGTCCGGTGGTCTAGCAACTGTCTCCATTCGCGTCCTCTCTCTTCATCTCTCCCCGAGAAAGGACTGCAAAATCCGGCTCCCAGACCCACGAGAAAGAACAACATCCTACTCATTGGATAGCCCCACATTCCAAAGTCCCGTTATCTCTAGTCATAACCCAAACATTGCTGCGACAGAGAAACCATTACCTTAGCAGTGAAACCTTACAGAGTGTTACATGTTTATTGAATAGATTAAAAATCACAGAAATAACAGAACACTGGGTCAAGTTAATCAATTTCTATTCACAGAGCTTTATTAAACTTAATGTTGCAGTTATACAGGACCCTGGTCAGACCCCACTTGGAGTACTGTGCTCAATTCTGGTTGCCTCACTACAGGAAGGATGTGGAAGCCATAGAAAGGGTGCAGAGGAGATTTACAAGGACGTTGCCTGGATTGGGGAGCGAGCATACCTTATGAAAAGAGGTTGAGGGAACTCGGCTTTTCTCCTTGGGGTGACGGAGAGAGAGAGGTGACTTGATAGAGGTGTACAAGATGATGAGAGGCATTGATCGTGTTGATAGTCAGAGGCTTTTTCCCAGGGCTGAAATGGTTGCCACAAGAGGGCACAGGACACAAGAAGGGCCTGTATTCTGCTATGTTACTAAATTTTTATACTCATTTACCAGTAACAGGCCTTTCAGACAAAATCAGAGATGAATTCTCTCAGGTACACAGCTTTCGCAATGGTGTTCATTTCAGAGCTCCCATGTACCAAGTGGCAGTGTGAAATATGAAATCCAATGACCTCACCATTCCTGTTGAACACAAGGCTACATTGGTCCTCAATGGAGGAGCTGGTAAAATAGATGATGAGATTCTCATCAGTATAACTATCTTTATTGAAGTACTGGATACAATCCCTCCCACCATCCACATCTCCACACTTCATGTTTTCACACTCTGAATGTTGAGAGGCAATGCCCTCTAATATGGCAAGTACTCTCCATTGTTCATTCAGTGGAATTAAGCGACAATCTACCAAATTATTCTTTGCTTTCAGGACAAAACATTTGCCTTGATCTGATATTCTAACATTGCCAATTTTAAAGCCTCTCGGAAAACTCGCGTCTGCATGATTCAACACCATGAAAACGAGACCATGTGCGGTCTTAATAATCCTGAGAAAATTTGCTTGATTGTTACTAACTGAATTAGAACCTTCAATCAGGTACGATAAACCAGAATTAAACACAGCATGCGTGGGGCTCTCATTTATGAATTTCTTGATGTGATCACTAGCTACAACAAAATTTTCAATCACATAGCATGTCTCAGCTTCCTCTCCAGGAGAATATATTGTACCCAGTGCATCAGGACTGTTACGAAGAATTTCAGCACGGTAGTTACAATCCGCAACATCACCCCGACTGCAGAACAAATTCCGTATAAAGTTGATCATTCCCTTCTCCGAATATGGATTCATCTGAGAAAATCAGAGATAGAGAGAGAGAGAGTTATAGTGAATGCGTGAGGGGAAGTTAAAATTTGAGGGTGGGAGAGGGAGCTGAGGGCACTGGGGTGGTAGAGAAAGGGTCAGGAAGAGTCAAATCAATCTGCTTGACTGAAATTGAATTCAAGATTGTTTAATGCCATTTCCAGTAGACCAAGTGTAAAGAGGAACAAAGTAATTGTTACTGCGCTGTAGATTGCCTCTAGCGTATGGGTGGGGGGGTAGAACCCTGGGGGAGGTGTTGGCAATGAGAGGTGGGGAGAGAATAAGATTAATGTCGGATGAGGAGCTGAGGTGACGTAGAGAGGTTGATAGTCCATGTGGACTCAGTGGAGTGAATGGCCTGTTTCCCTCAATGTCACTCATACTCCTCCCTCCTTTTCCAAGACACCCCACAACACATGTCAGCACAGATCCCTTACTGGACACTATCGCTCGCAGAAGGATAATTTCAAGGACATGACAGGGCCTGAACCAGTGTTAGCAGTGGCACAGGAACAGAGTGGTCAGTGTCCAATTCCTGCTGCTGTCGGTAAGGAGTTTGTGGGTCCTGTGGGTTTACTATGGGTGCCCCGCTCTCCTCTCCTCCCACATCCAACGATGTACGGGTTAGTAGGTTAATCGGCCACGTCGGTGCAATTCGGCAGTGCAGGCTCGTTGTGCCTGTGATCATGCTGTATTTCTAAAGACAAATAAAATTAATCTCACCACTTCCTGAGGCGGGACTTGGAACGAGCCAGACTGCATTCTTCTGTAAATTCAGCTTCTCACCCAGGGCCGAGCTCCCGACACACACGAGCAGTCTCTGCTGACGGGCTACATAATCACAGACATTTACAAACATGAGGCTCGGTTGGGCAAAAGCAACCCCAGAGTAAAGCCTCTCTCCAGGCCAATGTCCATCCCACAGCTCACCGAAGCTCCATTCATACATGGGGAAGGTCATTCCAAATCCCTCCTAGGCCCTTTATGGCGCAGATCTGGATTCTATGAAACATTAACCTCCCCACCCCATCCTCGTTCCCCACCACCAATCCCCACCTCCATTCTCTCTCCCGTCGCCAATTCTGCTAACCTCTACCCCAGTTTTGATTTGGGATTCCAGTATTTCTAGATTTACCAGTATTTCCAAGTTGATAAGTCGTACTGCAATGCCGCCAAGAATCCTTGAGCGGGATTCTTAGCTGCCAGTCTTCCGCCGGAAGACCCACCTTCTTCTCCTCGTGATCTTTCAATTTTACGTGCCTCTGACTCACTCCCTCAGGCACCGTAGAGCCCAAGGGAGAGCTGGGTTGTGTGCTACGCCAAGGGTTCGGCAGAAAAGCACAAACTCTCGGAAATTCTCAGCAGGTGTCAGTGGAGAAGGAACCGCAACTCAGGTTGATGTCCCTTCGTTCCAGAAAATTCTGTCTGGCGGCATCATACACAGCCACTCTACACACACCTACAGTAAATGTGTCATAGGAACATTGAAAACCTGCAACACAATACAGGCCCTTCGGCCCACAAAGCTGTGCCGAGCATGTCCTTACCTTAGAAATTACCTAGTGTTACCCATCTCCCTCTATTTTACTAAGCTCCATGTACCTATCCAGGAGTCTATTAAAAGACCCTATCGTATTTGCCTCCACCACCATTGCCGGCAGCCCATTCCACGCACTCACCACTCTCTGATTAAAAAACTTACCCCTGACATCTCCTCTGTACCCACTTGCAAGTACTTTAAAACTGTGCCCTCTCATGCTAGCCATGTCCTTTAGGATCAATTTTTAAATATTCTTAATTGTACGCAAGTCTCTGAATAATCTTGCTCCTGTGTATGTTTTGAAGTGCCTATCCCCTTACATCCCTAATTGTAACCTTAGATCTGTGAATACTGGTTTACTTCGTGTTTCGAGTGCCGAGTATGTAAGAATTGGTGATGCGTTCTTTTGCTCTGATGCAACAAAAATCTGGAATATTCTACAGACGGAAATACACTAGGCTGGTACTGTGGAACATTTCAAAACATTTCTAAAAACCTACTTTGTAAATTTGGCCTACTTATAGGATTACTTAATGCCTGTTGATGTGAATTATGTTTCTATAATTTGGTATACAGGTATTTAATTACATTTTAATCTATATAACGTGCGTCTTCTCTTACACTTTTTCATTGCGTCTCATATTTTTATGACAATATTGATTTATCTTTGCAATTCACATATGTAAAGCAATTAGAGCCTGTATATTAATGTATGAATGGTGCAAAATGATAATTGTATTTAATAATCTCCACACACTCTACACACACAATTGTTATACAGTATTTTATAACCTCCACACAGACTCCACACATGATCATTATTTTAATAATCTCCACACAAACACAATTGTTATTTTTAATCATCTCCACACACAAAGGAGGAGGAGCTTAGGAGAATTAACGGCACCTCCTTTGCTTGCAACTTCGGAATCAACTCTATTTCCATCTTTAATATCTCTATTTTTCCCTTTCAGGGTTCTTTTGAAGACTCTGACCTGGAGTTGCACAAGAAATTTTTTGTTTGCTGTGGTAATGGTGCATCTAAAATCCATGGATAGTGTGTTTTCTGTTCCTTAAGGATCAATTTTTGTTCTTATTTCACTCTCAACACTTCCATTAGGTCAAATTTAATCAAAAACACAAGGGGAATTACCAGTGAATTACAGCTTGGCAGACAACATACATCTGAATTTACCTATTATGCCAGATAACCTTGAGGCTCTGAACTGTCTGGTCTGGTGTCTTGCTAGCATTACAGATGAAATGTAATCATATGCATATTGAGTAATTTAAACAGGTAGATGAACAGGAGTATGCAGAGAGATGTTGTGGGTGTACATTGATGGAACAAACAGAATTAATAGTTTAGCACAGACTAGATGTGCCTGTTTCTCTGGTGTAGTGATATGTGTGTGTGTATTCCCCCACCATATTAAAGGTGTGTCATATTAAATCATTACTGTGTAGCCAATTGGTTTTAGAAGTCAGATAATCAGTTGAATGGAGATCTATTTTTGGAGACCCGTATGCAGTCAAGGTGTTTCAATTGATTGTAGTAAAAATACACCTGTATCTGGAAGATCCAACTGCTGGTGAGTCAGTATCCTGGCAAAAACTACACCATGAATACAAAAGAAAATTCTAAGCAACTCCACGAAAGGGTTATTGAAATGCACAAGTCAGGAGATGCACTCAAAAAAACTTTCAGTGGCACTGAATATCCCTTGGAGTACAGTTAAGTCAAACATCAAGAAATGGAAAGAATATGGAACAGCTATAGATCTGCCCAGGAGCAGGCGGATCCCAAAAGCTAAGTGATCGTGTAAGAAGGGGACTAGTGAGGGAGGCCACCAAGAGAGCTATGACAACTCTGGAGGAGTTACAAGCTTCACTGGCTGAGACGGGACAGACTGCGTATACAACAACCGTTGCCCAGGTGCTTCACCAGTTGCAGCTGTACGGGAGAGCGGCAAAAAGAAAGTCATTATTGAAAAAAACTTACATGAAATCTTAGCTAGAGTTTGCCAGAAACTGTGTGGGAGACTCTGAAGTCAGCTGGAAGAAGGTTCTGTGGTCTGATGAAACCAAAATTGAGCTTTAGGCCATCAAACTAAACACTATGTTTGACATAAATCAAACACTGCACATCATCAAAACCACACCATCCGTACCGTGAAGCATCATGGTGGCCACATCATGCTGTGGGGATGCTTCACTGTAGCAGGCCCTGGAAGGCTGGTGAAGGTAGAGGGTAAAATGAATGCAGCAAAATACAGGGAAACCCTGGAGGAAAAGCTGATGTAGTCTGCAAGAGAACTGCGACTTGGGAGAAGATTTGTTTTCCAGCAAGACAATGGCCCCAAGCATGAAGCCACAGCTACACAGGAATGGCTTTAAAACAACAAAGCTATTGTCCTGGAGTGGCCAAGTCAAAGTCCTGACCTCAATCCAACTGAGAACTTGTGACTGGACTTGACAAGGGCTGTTCACTCACAATCCCCATGCAATCTGACAGAGCTTGAGCAGTTTTGTGAAGAAGAATGGGGAAAAATTGCAGTGTCCAGAAGTGCAAAGCTGGTAGAGACCTATCCATACAGATCAAGGCTGGAATTGCGCCAAAGGTGCATCTACTAAATACTGACTTGAAGAGGTGAATATTTGTGCAATCAATTATGTTGTGTTTTATATTTGGAATTAATTTAGATCACTTTGTAGAGAGAGACTTGTTTGCACTTCGACATGAAAGAGTCTATTTCTTCAGCGGTTTGAAAGGGGTACGACTGCGCAAGTGCATAGAAGTCGGCCAGTGAGAACAGCGGGAAGAGTTTAAAAAGAAGACAGCTTTACAGAGTGGACGCCAGAGGAGCAGGTGTCGGAGTAGAGGGAGACAGAGTGGGAGGGCTTTGGCTCAACAGAGCTTCGGTGATAACGGGTCGAGGCGAGTTAGGTTATACAGACAGGAAGTGTGAGACCAGTGTTCTGTGCTCAGTGTCAGATGTGGGAGGTCCTGGAGACTCCCAGCCTCCCGGACGGCCACATCTGCACCTGCTGCAGCTCCTTAGGGACTGGGTTAGGGAAATGGAGATGCAGCTCGATGACCTTCGTCTGGTCAGGGAGAGCGAGGAGGTGATAGGTAGGAGCCATAGGCAGGTAGTCACACCGGGGCCTGGGGAGATAGACAAATGGGTAACAATCAGGAGAGGGAAGGGCAGGAGTCAGAGGCTAGAGAGTACCCCTGTGGCTGTACCCCTTAACAATAAGTATTCCTGTTTGAGTACTGTTGGGGGGGGGGGGACACCCTACCTGGGGGAAGCAACAGTGGCCGTGCCTCTGGCACAGAGTCTGGCCCTGTGGCTCAGAAGGGTAGGGAAAGGAAGAGGAAGGCAGTAGTGATAGGGGGCTCTATAGTTAGGGGGTCAGACAGGTGGTTCTGTGGACGCAGGAAAGAAACACGGATGGTAGTTTGCCTCCCAGGTGCCAGGGTCCGGGATGCTTCAGATGGATTCCAAGATATCCTGCAGTGGGAGGGAGAACAGCCAGAGGTCGTAGTACATTTCGGTACCAATGACATTGGCAGGAAAATGGAGGAGGTCCTGAAAACAGACTACAGGGAGTTAGGGGGGAAGTTGAGAAGCAGGACCACAAAGGTAGTAATCTCAGCATTACTGCCTGTGCCACGTGACAGTGAGTATAGGAATAGAATGAGGTGGAGGATAAATGCGTGGCTGAAGGATTGGAAGAGGGGGCAGGGGTTCAGATTTCTGGATCATTGGGACCTCTTTTGGGGCAGGTGTGACTTGTACAAAAAAGGACAGGTTGCACTTGAATCCGAGGGGGACCAATATCCTGGCAGGGAGGTTTGCTAAGGCTACTGGGGAGAGTTTAAACTAGAATGGCTGGGGGGTGGGAACTGTACTGAAGTGATGGAGGAAAGGGAGGCTGGCTCACAATTAGAGAAAGTTTGGAGACAGTGCGAAAGGGAGGATAGACAGGTGATAGCGAAGGGATGCGCTCAGTCCGATGGTTTGGGACGTGTCTATTTTAATATGAGGAGTATCATGAATAAAGTGGATGAGCTTAGAGCGTGGATCAGTACTTGGAGCTGCAACGTTGTGGCCATTACAGAGACTTGGATGGCTCAGGGGCAGGAATGGTTACTTCAAGTGCCGGGCTTTAGATGTTTCAGAAAGGACAGGGAAGAAGGGAAAAAAGGTGGGGGTGTGGCACTGCTGATCAGAGATAGTGTCACGGCTGCAGAAGAGGAGGAAGTCATGCAGGGATTATCTACGGAGTCTTTGTGGGTGGAGGTTAGGAATAGGAGGGGGTCAATGACTACTGGGTGTTTTTTATAGACGACCCAATAGTAACAGGGAGATTGGGGAGCAAATAGAGAGATAGATTCTGAAAAAACATAATAATAACAGGGTTGTTGTGGTGGGAGACTTCAATTTCCCAAATATTGATTGGCATCTCCCTAGAGCGAGGGGTTTAGATTGGGTGGAGTTTGTTAGGTGTGTAAAGGAAGGTTTCCTGACACAATATGTAGAGAAGCCTACAAGAGGAGAGGCTGTACTTGATCTGGTATTGGGAAATGAACCTGGTCAGGTGTCAGGTCTCTGAGTGGGAAAGCATTTTGGAGACAGTGATCACAATTCTATTTCCTTTACCGTAGCATTGGAGAGGGATAGGAACAGACAAGTTAGGAAAGTGTTTCATTGGAGTAAGGGGAAATATGAAGCCATCAGGCAGGAACTTGGAAGCATAAATTGAAAACAGATGTTCTCAGGGAAACTTACGGAAGAAATGTGGCAAATGTTCAGGGGATATTTGAGTGGGGTTCTGCGTAGAAACGTTCCAATGAGACAGGGAAAAGATGGTAGAGTACAGGAACCATGGTGTACAAAGGCTGTTGTAAATTTAGTCAAGAAGAAAAGAAGAGCTTACAAATGGTTCAAAAAACTAGGTGATGATAGAGATTTAGAAGATTGTAAGGCTAGCAAGAAGGTGAAAGCATGGTAAAATAAAAAGGTTTTGAGCCGGTGTTTAATAAAGGTTCATTATCCGAGGGGTCCATAGACCCCAGGTTGGAACCCCTGCCTTATAGTTTTAGCTATTCAATTCCACAGTTTAGGAGCACAGTCCAGAAAAGCTGAGCTGCCAATTATTTTTTGAGGGACCGGTGGAAGAAGACCTGAGAACTCAAGCAGGATTATAAAGCAGAAACGGTTCTGTAATGTACTCCCATCCCTGACCATTGAGAACTTTAAAATCAATTCTGAAAGGTACAGGAATCCAACGCAGTGTAGTTAGGACAAGGGTGATATGTTTCCTCATTCTGGTTTTGGTTAAAATTCCAGCATAAGACCATAAAACATAGGAGCAGAATTAGGCCATTTGGCCCATCAAGTCTGCTCCACCATTCAATCATGGCTGATCCATTGTTCCTCTCCTCAGCCCCACCCCCCAGCCTTCTCCCTGTAACCTTTGATGCTGTGTCCAATCAAGAACCTATCAATCTCTGCCTTAAATACAGCCAACGGACTGGCCTCCACAGCTGCATATGACAAAAATTCCACAAATTCACCATCCTCTGGTGAAAGAAATTTCTCCACATCTCTGATTTGAATGGACGCCCCTCTATCCTGAGGCTGTGCCCTCTTGTCCTAGACGCTCTGACCATGGGAAACATCCTTTCCATGTCTACTCTGTCTGGGTCTTTCAACATTTGAAACGTTAGCGGCAGCATTCTGAATGAGGTGAATTTGCTTTGGAAGCCCAGTAGAAAGAGTATTGCACTGGGATTTATCTCCTGGATCAAACTGATCTATCAAGCCCCGATGGCTGCGGTTATAACTAACAATCAAAAATCTCCTTATTTTAGACTATATAGAGGAACCTGTCAGGGTTGTCCTCTTAGTCCTTTATTATTTAATTTGGTTTTAGAACCACTTGCTATCGCTGTTAGGGATTCCAACTCTGTTCAGGGTGTTAAGAGAGGAGATAAAGTACATCAGGTTTCGTTGTACGCAGATGATTTATTAGACCCTAAGAAATCTATCCCTTCTATGTTATCCATATTTACTGAATTTAGTGCCTTCTCTGGATAGAAGTTAAATTTACATAAAAGTGAATTTTTCCTATTAATAAATATTCAGATCAATATGATCTAATACCTTTTATTATTGCTAAAAATTATTTTACCTATCTTGGTATTAAAATTACAAAAAATTTTCAAGATTTATATAAATATAATTTTCTTCCTTTAAATGAATATACACAATAAACGCTTTCCAAATGGTTGCCTATGACGTTGTCGCTAATTGGTCCAATAAATGCTATAAAAGTGACAATTTTACCAAAATTCTTATACACGTTTCAAGCTGTTCCATCTTTTGTTCCCAAAATGTTTTTTGATAGAATAGATTCTATGATCTTATCATATATCTGGAATAATTAAAGTTCCAGAGTGAGTAAACCTTCATTGCAAAAATTAAAAGAAGATGGTGGCTTGGTCTTACCAAGTTTTAGACTCTGTTACTGGGCAATGAATATTTGTTATATTACTTTCTGGATTAACTGTATAGATAACCAGGTCTGTCTTTCATGGTTGGACTTGGAGGAGAACTCGGTAAAGGAGTTCTCTTTGGCTTCCTTGCTGGGAGCTCCTCTTCCCTTTTTGTTTTCTAAGATTGGTAGACAAGATCTTAGTCCCATTGTTAGACATACATTAAAATTTTGGTTTCAGTTTCGCAGATCTTTTGACTTAAATAACTTTGTTCTTTCTAGTAATATCCACTTTAATTATTTTTTTAAACCATCAATTTTAGACAAGGCCTTTTTAACATGGAAAACTAAGGGAATAATAACTTTTCTAGATCTGTTTTTAGAGGATTGTTTGATGTCTTTTTCTCAGCTAATGGACAAATATGATTTATCTAATGCACAATTTCTTAGGTATTTACAAGTTAGGAATTTTTTACATAATTTGTTACTGAATTACCCATTTGCTCATTTACCAGATATGAAAGATGTTATCTTTCAGCTTAAACCATTGCAAAAAGGATTGATAGCCATCATATGTAAACCACTATTGAATTTACGAATGATGTCTAATGTTAAGGTTAAACGTGCTTGGGAATTGGAACTTCAAGAACCATTTGCAGATAATCAATGGAATAAAATTTGTAATTTAGTTAATAACACATCTATCTGTGCCCGTCATTCCTTGATTCAGTTCAAGGTAGTGCACAGGGCGCATATGTCAAAAGATAAACTAGCACATTTTTTTCTAATATAAATCCTACTTGTGATAGATGTAACACTGAGGTGGCCACTTTAATGCATATGTTTTGGTCCTGCATAAAGTTAAATAACTTTTGGAGAGAGGTTTTTAGAACGTTATTAGAAGTCATAACTCTGGACCTACAACCTAATTCACTTACAGCAATCTTTAGGGTTATTTCAACGGAAGCAGGAAATGCTCCTGCTTCCACTCAACGCATGATAGCTTTCTCAACTTTATTGGCCAGGAGAGCTATTCTATTGTACTGGAAGGATCTCAATCCACCTATTGTATCTTTTTGGCTCTCCTCCATTATGTCTTGTTTAAGTCTGGAGAAAATTAGAAGTTGGTCGTTTGATACATCTTTTAAATTTGAGCAAACTTGGCGACCTTTTATTCAATATTTTCATATGATCTAATTTTTGTTACTTTAAAAGTTAATTATTCTTTTTTCTCTGCCAACTTTTAGATATGACCAGAAGGATCTTCCCTTTCTTTTTAACTGTATCCTCAAAATGGACTGCCCAGTCCCCCTCTTTTTTTTGTTTTAGGTTAGTTTAGTGGGGTTTTTTCCCCCAATAATAGAAAATTTTGAATCCTTTTTTTATGAACTGTTAAGAGGAGAGGTGGTTCTCTTTTCTCTTTAGATTAGCTTAATACGATACATGATTCTGACAGTGTCCACTCCTTTCTCTGCTGTTCCCAATTTATGCTTTTATGGTTTAAAAAATAAGGAAAACCCCTACACAAAGAGCAAGAACTCACCGCATTTGGTGGTGCTGCGCCTGTCTCCCGCTGCCGTCAATGCCCCTGACACTTTCCGCGCCTGTGCACTGGCTACTTGTGATGTCACGAGTCCATTTTATAAAATCGCGGAGTCATTCATTCAGAGCCTGCAGACGCAGGAAATTCAGAGCAACACACACACAATGCCGGAGGAACAGAAACTGTCAACATTTTGGGCCGAGTTTTGGCATTGGTCACACTGCACTTCATAGCTTACAGTTCAAGATAAATATATTATCTAAGTACATATATAAGACCATAAGACATAGGAGCAGAATTAGGCCGTTTGGCCCATTTTGTCATGGCTGATCCATTTTTCCTTTCAGCCCAACCTCCTGCCTTCCTCCACCTAACCCCATATCCCTTCATGCCCTGACCAATCAAGAACTTAACAATCTCTGCCTTAAAGACACATAAAGACTTGGCCTCCACAGCAGTTTATGGCAAAGAATTTCATAGATTCACCACTGTCTGGCTAAAGAAATTCCACGTCATCTCCGCTTTAAAGAGGATACCCCTGTATTCTGACACTATGTCCTCTGGTCCTACACTTTCCCACCATAGGAAATATCCTCTCCACATCCATTCTCTCAAGGCCTTTCAACGTTCTATAGGTTTCAATGAAGTCATCACTCATTCTTCTGAATTCTAGTGAATACAGGTCCAGAGCCAGGAAACGCTCTTCAAATGACAAGCCATTCAAACCTGGAATCATTTTCGTGAACTTCCTTTGAACCCTCTTCAGTTCCAGCACATCCTTGCTAAGATAAAGGGCCCAAAACTGCTCATAATACTACAAGTGAGGCCTCGCCTGTACTTTATAATCCACCAAGATGCAGCACAGAGCGTCATAGGAAGACATTCCCGCCTGTGGCCATCAAACTTTACAACTCCTCCCTTGGCGGGTCAGACACCCTGAGCCAATAGGCTGGTCCTGGACTTATTTCATAATTTACTGGCATAATTTACATATTACTATTTAACTATTTATGGTTCTATTACTATTTATTATTTATGGTGCAACTGTAACAAAAACCAATTTCCCCCAGGATCAATAAATTATGACTATGACTATAAATTTTCAACATTACATCCTTGCTTTTATATTCTAGTCTGCCTGAAATGAATGCTGAGATTGAATTTGCCTTCCTCACCACAGACTCAACCTGCAAATTAATCTTTAGGGAATACTGCATAAAGTCTCCCACGTCCCTTTACACCTCAGATTTATTTTTGTATTTTCTCTCCATATAAAAATAATCTATCCGTTCATTTCTTCTACAAAGTGCCTGACCACACTCTTCCTGACACTATATTCCATCTGCCACTTCCTTACCCATTCTCCTAATCTAAATTATTCTGTAGCCTCTTTATTTCCTCAAAACTATCTGCCCTTTCACCTATCTTCAATTGTCTGCAAATTTTTCAACAAAACCATCAATTCCATCATCCAGATCATTGACATATAACATATAAAATAATCAGTCACAGCACAGACCCCTATAGAACACCATTCATCACTGACAGCCAACCAGAAGAGGTTCCCTTTAATCCCACTCTTTGCCTCCTGACAATCAGCCACTGGTTTATCCATGCTGGAATCTTTCCTGTCATATCGTGGGCTCGTAGCTTGTTAAGCAGCCCCATGTGTGGCACCTTGTCAAAGGCCTTCTGAAAATCCAAGTACACAACATCAACCAATTCTCGTTTGTCCATCCTGCTTGTTATTTCTTCAAAGAATTCCAACAGATTTGTCAGGCAAGATTTCCCCTTGAGGAAACCATGTTGATTACAGCCTATTTTATCATGTATCTCCAAGTGCCCTGAAACCTTATCATTAATAATCGACTCCAACATCTTTCCAACCACTGAGGTCAGACTAACTGAAAAATAATTTCCTTTCTTCTGTCTCTCTCCCTTCTTGAACAGTGGAGTGACATTTGCAATTTTGCTGTCTTCTGGAGTTTGAAAGATCATTACTAATGACTTTACAATCTCTTCAGACACCTCTTTCAGAATCCTGGGGTGTATACAATCTTGTCCAGGTGATTTATCTACCTACAAACCTTTCAGATTCCAAAGGACCTTCTCCCTAGTTATGGAAACTTCACACACATGATGCCCACTGACTCCTGGACCTTCTACCACACTGCCTGTGTCTTCCACAGTGAAGACTGATGCATTCCCTGGATCCTGGATCCTTCTCCTGATCCTCCTCTAGACCTTCTCCAACACCAGCACATGATCACCATATTCCAAGTGACTGTGAGGCGAAGCACAGCCCCAATGCCATATTCAATTTGCTGATGACACCGGTGTTAATGGACAAATCAAAGTTGGTGATGATTCAGCACGTAGGTCAGAGACTGAAAATCTGTCTGAGTGTTGTAATAATAACAACCTCTTACTCCATGTCAACAAGACCAAGGAAATGATTCAGAAGGAGGAAACCAGAGGTCCGTAAGCCAGTCCTCGTCGGAGGATTAGAGTTGGAGAAATTTAACAACTTTAAATTTTGAGGTGTTATTATTGTTGAGGCCTTGTCCTGGACCCAGAACGTCAGTGCAATTACAAAGAAAGCACGGTAGCACCTCTAATTGCTTAGGAGTTTGCAAAGATTTGGCACGACATCTAAAACTTTTGATGAATTTCTATAGATATAGTGGATATGGCCCAGTCCAACATGGGTAAAGTCTTCCCACCATTGAGCACGTCTACACTGAGCACTGTCACAGCATCCATTATCAGGGACCCCACCACCCAGGTCATGGTCTCTTCTCACTGCTGCCATCAGGAAGAAGCTACAGGAGCCTCAGGACTCACACCACCAGGTTCAGGAACAGTTGTTACCCCTCAACCCCCCAACCATTGGGCAACATCACTTGCTCCACCACTGAACTCCTCCCACAACCTGTGCACTCACTGTCAAGGACTCTTCATATCATGTTCTCCGTGTTTATTGTTTATTTATTTATTTATGATTTTTCTTTTTCTCTCAGCTCAAGCTGGTAAAATCTGACATACAGGCATAGCCAAGCAGACTCATTTCTCAATTGCAAGGAACTTTTCGACAATGCTAGTGGAGTTTAGTATTGTGGCTTTCTGGAGGCTTACATAAATACTGCTGTGTAGACCTAATTGTTTAATGGTATTCTGTTGTAACTTTGGGATGATACCAGTTGTAAGTGTTACTATTGGGACAATGTATACCCTGTCCATGTTCCATAGTCTTTCAGTTTCCTCTTTTAATTCAGCATGTTCCTGGTGTTTTTCACTTACCGATTTCTGGATGTTATCGTGTTTGGAATGGAGATATCTATTAATTGAATTGAATTGACTTTATTATTTACATCCTTCTGTTACGTACCTCAAGGAGATCTTGTGACTTTCTCGTGAGAATGATGTAATGGTCTTTTGGAGGTCACCTGATGTAATTTTCCCACCGATGTGAGGTCACGTGATGACATGTTCACCCCGGGTATATAAGGGAAGACCCCTGGTGATGCAGATAGTTTTCCAGCTAGAACGTTAGTCAGTGTCTCCGTTCCATTGCGTATTTGTTTTATGACGCAGTTTCATTTTTAAAACAGAGTGTTACATTTTATTGTAAGGTACAATAGTGCTGGATTGGCAGTTTACCCATTTCTGCCAGATTTGTTTATGTACCTTTTCAGTAGTATTGGAAAGTGAAGACTTTATTGAAGTACCGGATATGAAGGATTAAGAGAAGTCGTTAATGTTCAGCAGTTTAATAAATGATCGACCTTATTGAGTCTTCATTAAAGAAGTAGTGACCTGCATCGAAGATAACTCCTGCTAAAGGGGCAAGGTAGTCATGCAGGATTTGCTCACCAGAAGAAAGGTGAGTTGTTTTAAGCTGTTTATTTCCTTCATCATGAATCCTTTTGGACAGAACCAGCAGGAAAGTCATGTCTATGAAGAAATCCTTCTCCAGAGAAGTCTCTCCCAATTGAATGTATAAATCTGTTGGAACTTTCGAATTTACCATTTCAAGAACTGTGTTTGACTTTACCGCTTTAAGAACTGTTTTCGCATTTATCACTTTAAGAACCAGTACCGAGTGGCGACTTGTTGAATGGCCGCATTAAGGTTTTCATTTGTTTTTCTTATTGCTTATCCATGATTAATAAATGTTTGGTTGTTTTTATATAACCTGACTCAATTGATATTCATTGTTGCCGGTAACCTAACACTTCACATACATGAGGAGTAAAAACCTTTACCTTACGTCTCTGTTTAAATGTGCAATGTGCAATTTATAGTCATTTATAATAAATTGTATGTACAATAGGACATTCAATATAACATAGAAATACAGTTGTGTCAGCATGAATCAATCATTCTGACGGTCCGGTGGAAGAAGCTGTCCCAGAGCCTGTTGGTCCTGGCTTTTATGCTGCGGTACCATTTCCCAGATGGTAGCAGCTGGAACAGTTTGTGGTTGGGGTGATTCGGGTCCCCAGTGATCCTTCAGGCCCTTTTTACACACCTGTCTTTGTAAATACCCTGAATAATGCCCTATCTGTAATAAAAGATCAGTCATAATATAATCCCAAAGTCACTACACAATATTATTTCTTTTTGTATTAGCACAGTTCATTATCTTTTGCACACTGGTTATTTGTTCATCTGTAAATGAAAATGATTTTAAAATTTATTATGTGTTTTTCCTGCTTCAGGTCAAGGTATTCACAAATGAATCCACAAAAAAGTGGAGGACACACATGTTCAAGACTACCAGGAAACAGTTTGTTAGAACTAGCACAATGCAATACAGAAAGAAAAGCTATCTAATTGCTACAGTAGTAGCAGTACAGGAATCAAATTAATATGAAAATAATTCCGGGATCGGCTTGTCATGTGAAGAATGTTTGAAAGCTCTGGGCCTGTATTCACTGGTATGAATGGAGGGGAGACCTCATTGAAACCTATCAAATGGTGAAAGGCTTTGATAGAGAGGATGTATCCTATGGTGGTAGCCTAAGATCAGAGGACACACTCAGAATAGAGAGGCGTCCTTTTAGAACAGATGAGGAGCAATTTCTTTAGCTGGAGAGTGGTGAATCTACGAAATTCATTGCCACAGGCAGCTGTGGAGGCCACGTCTTTATGTATATTTAAGGCAGAAGTTGACAGATTCTTGATTGGTCAGGGCATGAAGGGATATGGGGAGAAGGCAAGAGATTGGAGCTGAGAGGGAGAATGGATCAGCCGCGGTGAATTGGCAGAGAAGAATCGATTGACCAAATGGCTTAATTCTGCCCCTATATCTTATGGTCTTATGCTGACAGACTGTCCCTCTCCCCCTCCCCCCCTCAATTTTCTCAAACCGTTGCTGTGAATTGGTTCCTTTGTAAGACCATAAGATATAGGAGCAGAAGTGGGCCATTTGGCCCATTGAGTCTGCTCTGCCATTCAATCACAGGCTGATCCAATTTTTCCAGACATCCCCACTCCCCTGCTGATCAGGAACATATCTATCTCTGTCTTAATGCACCCAATGACTTGGCCTCCACAGCCGCTCATGGCAACAAATTCCAGAGATTTACCACCCTCTGACTAAAGTAATTTCTCTGCATCTCAGTTCTTAAATGGACGTCCTTCAATCCTGAATGTGCCCTCTTGTCCTGGACTCCCCTACCATGGGAAATAACTTTGCCATATCTAATCTGTTCAGGCCTTTTAACATTCCAAATGTTTCTATGAGATCCGTGCCCCCCCCCCCCCATTCTCCTGAACTCCAGGGAATACAGCCCAAGAGCTGCCAGATGTTCCTCATATGGTAACCCTCTCATTCCTGGAATCATTCTCGTGAATTTTCTCTGAACTTTCTCCAATGTCAGTATACCCTTTCTAAAATAAGGAGCCCAAAACTGCACACAGTGCTCTGTGTAGTCTCACGAGTGCCTTATAGAGCCTCAACATCACATCCCTGCTGTTATATTCTACACCTCTAGAAATGAATGTCAACATTGCATTCGCCTTCTTCACCACCGACTCAACCTGGAGGTTAACCTTTAGGGTATCCTGCACAAGGACTCCCAAGTCCCTTTGTATCTCTGCATTTTGAATTCTCTCCCCATCTAAATAATAGTCTGCCTGTTTATTTCTTCCACCAAAGTGCATGACCATACACTTTCCAACATAGTATTTCATTTGCCACTTCTTTGCCCATTCCTCTAAACTATCTAAGTCTCTCTGCAGGCTCTCTGTTTCCTCAACACTACCCACTCCTCCACCTATCTTTGTATCATTGGCAAATTTAGCCACAAATCCATTAATCCCATAGTCCATTGTACTTTCTCAAAACAATCCCTTTCCAAGCTACCACCATTTTGTCCTTCAAACTTCCATTTTATGTTTAGATTATGAGAACACTCAGTCCTCTTTTATTATCATTTAGAAATGCATACATGCGTTAAGAAATGATACAGTGTTTCTCCAGAGTGATATCACAGAAAACAGGACAGACCAAAGACTAACGCTGACAGAACCACATAATTATAACATATAGTTACAGCAGTGCAAAGCAATACCATAATTTGATGAAGAACAAACCATGGGCACGGTAAATAAAGTCTCAAAGTCCCCGAGTCAATCGACTCCCGAGTCCCCGATAGCAGGCGGCAAAAGGGAGAAACTCCCTGCCATAAACCTCCAGGCACTGTCAACTTGCCGATGCCTTGGAAGCAGCCGAACAGAGCCAACACTGAGTCCATCCATCCGAAAACTTCGAGCCTCCGACCAGCCTCTCCGATACAGCCTCCCGAGCGCCATCCTCTGCCAAGCACCTTCGACCTCGCCCTGGCCGCTGAAACATGCAAAGCCGAGGATTCGGCGCCTTCTGCTCCGGAGATTCTGGTTCCGACACAGTAGCAGCGGCAGCGAAGCGGGCGTTTCAGAGGTTTTCCAGATGTTCCTCCGTACTCTCATGTCCGTCTCCATCAAATCAGAATTGTGCACGGTCCCCTACTTGACAGATTACAGATATCAATCACCGGAGAGGCCGCGCACGCTGCCATCGCCCCGCCATCTTCTCCTCCTACTGAGCATTTACCAATGAGGAATCACATTTAACTTTTCCCTTCCACCATCCTGTTGTGTGTGGTCTTTCATTGATCTATTGTGTTTCTCGCATTAACAGTGAATGCCCACAAGATGACTCTCAGGGTTGTATATGGTGACATATGGTACTTTGATAATAAATTGAACTTTGACCATTTGTTCCTCTCCATAGATGCTGCCTGACCTGCTGAGTTCCTCCAGCATTTTGTGTGTGTTACAGCAGGATAGAAGCTGTCCTGGAGCCTGTCAGCCCATCCTTTCAGACTTTTATATCTTCTGCCTGATGGGAGAAGGAAGAAGAGAGAATGTCCGGGGTGGGTGAAGTCTTTGATCATTCTGGCTGCTTCACTGAAGCAGTGAGAAGTGTGGACAGACTCTACGGAGAGGAGGCTGGTTCCTGTGATATGCTGAGCTGTGTCCACAGCCCTCAGCAGGTCAGCACGTGAGGAGAGAGAAATTGTTCTTGTTTTCTGACACCAGCTGTGCAGCACCCTTTTCCTCTGCTTGTAAAGTTTAATGGTGGTTGGCAGACCAACATAAGGTACATTACCGCCACCTACTGAGCTGGAGTGTGAAGCAAAGAGACAAGCAGTATCATCATCATGTGCCATGTTGTATGATGTGGGCAGTCATGGTTTTCCGTCACCATGATTGTTCTCGGTAGAGTTTTCTACAGAAGTGGTTTCCCATTGTCTTCTTCTGGGCAGCGTCTTTCCAGGATGGGTGATCCCAGCCATTGTCAATACTCTTCAGAGATTGTCCGACTGGAGTCAATGATCACATAACCAGGGCTTGCGATGTGCACCGGCTGCTCATACGACCATCTACCACCTGCTACCATGGCTTCATGTGACCCTGATCGGGGGGCTAAGCAGGTGCTACACCTTGCCCGAGGGTGGCCTGTAGGCTAGCGGAGGGAAGGAGTGCCTTACACCTCCTTTGGTAGAGACGTATCTGCACCCCGTCACTCTGACTGTATCATGGTGAGTATACCCAGTGGGCTGAAGGGCCTGTTTCTGTGCTGTAGTGTTCTAAGTCCCAACCTCCCCGAAACAAAAACCAAGTCAAATGTCTTTCAGAATGTCAAATTCACACTTGTCTATATTACAATGACAGCAATAGCCAAACAAAATATTCATGTTAAACTATAAACGTCCCAAAGATCTCAATTTAGCAATCAGATGTTTCCTTTGCCTATGGGGATTGGCAACTAAATATTCCTGGATTTTGTTGCTTCAGGTGTGATAGAATCAGAGGGGCAAGAGGGGGAGGTGTTGCATTGCTTGTCAGAGAAAATATTACAGCGGTTCTTTGGCAGGATAGACTAGGGGGCTCATCTAGGGAGGCTATTTGGGTGGAATTGAGGAATGGGAAAGGTGTAGTAACGCTTATAGGGGTGTATTATAGACCACCTAATGGGGACCAAGAAGTGGAGGAGCAAATCTGTAAGGAGGTAGCAAATACTTGTAATAAGCACAAGGTTGTGATTGTGGGAGATTTTAATTTTCCACACATAGACTGGGAAACCCATTCTGTAAAAGGTCTGGATGGTTTGGAGTTTGTAAAATGTGTGCAAGATAGTTTTTTGCAGCAATACATAGAGGTACCAACTAGAGAAGGGGCAGTGTCAGATCTCCTGTTAGGGAATGAGATAGGTCAGGTGACAGAGGTTTGTGTTGGGGAGCACTTCGGGTCCAGTGATCACAATGCCATTAGTTTCAATATAATTATGGAGAAGGATAGGACTGGACCCAGGGTTGAGATTTTTGATTGGAGAATGGCTAACTTTGAGGAGATGTGAAAGGATTTAGAAGGAGTGGATTGGGACAATTTGTTTTATGGGAAGGATGTAACAGAGAAATGGAGGTCATTTAAAGGTGAAATTTTGAGGATACAGAATCTTCATGTTCCTGTTAGGTTGAAAGGAAAGGTTAAAAGTTTGAGAGAGCCATGGTTTACAAGGGATATTGGAAACTTGGTTCAGAAAAAATATAGACGGCTTGGAATTAATGAGGTGCTCGAGGAATATAAAGAATGTAAAAAGAATCTTAAGAAAGAAATTAGAAAAGCTGAAAGAAGATATGGGGTTGCTTTGGCAAGTAAGGTGAAAATAAATCCAAAGGGTTTCTACAGTTATATCAATAGCAAAAGGATAGTGAGGGATAAAATTGGTCCCTTAGAGAATCAGAGTGGACGGCTATGTGTGGAGCCAAAAGAGATGGGGGAGATTTTGAAAAATTTCTTTTCTTCGGTATTCACTAAGGAGAAGGATATTGAATTGTGTAAGGTAAAGGAAACAAGAAGGGTAATTATGGAAACTATGATGATTAAAGAGGAGGAAGGACTGGCGCCTTTAAGGAATATAAAAGTGGATAAGTCTCTGGGTCCTGACAGGATATTCCCTAGGACCTTGAGGGAAGTTAGTGTGGAAATAGCAGGGGCTCTGACAGAAATATTTCAAATGTCATTAGAAACAGGGATGGTGCCGGAGGATTGGCACATTGCTCATGTGGTTCCATTGTTTAAAAAGGGTTCTAAGAGCAAACCTAGCAGTTATCGATCTGTGAGTTTGACATCAGTGGTGGGTAAATTGATGGAAAGTATTCTTAGAGATGGTATATATAATTATCTGGATAGACAGGGTCTGATTAGGAACAGGCAACATGGATTTGTGCGTGGAAAGTCATGATTGACAAACCTTATTGAATTTTTTGAAGAGGTTACTAGGAAGGTTGATGAGGGTAAACTGGTGGATGTTGTCTATATGGACTTCAGTAAGGCCTTTGACAAGGTTCCACACGAAAGGTTCGTTAGGAAGGTTCAATCGTTAGGTATTAATATTGAAGTAGTAAAATGGATTCAGCAGTGGCTGGATGGGAGACTCCAGAGAGTAGTGGTGTTTAACTGTTTGTGTGGTTGGAGGCTGGTGTACCTCAGGGATCTGTACTGGGTCTAATGTTGTTTGTCATATACATTAATGATCTGGATGATGTGGTGGTAAATAGGTAAATTGGATTAGTAAGTATGCAGATAGGTGGAGTTGTGGATAATGAAGTTCAAAGCTTGCAGAGAGATTCAGGCCAGTTAGAAGAGTGGGCTGAAAGATGGCAGATGGAGTTTAATGCTGATAAATGTGAGGTGCTACATTTTGGTAGGACTAATCAAAATAGGACATACTTGATAAATGGTAGGGCATTGAAGAATGCAGCAGAACAGAGGGATCTAGGAATAATGGTGCATAGTTCCCTGAAAGTGGAATCTCATGTGGATAGGGTGGTGAAGAAAGCTTCTGGTATGCTGGCCTTTATAAATCAGAGCATTGAGTATAGGAGTTGGGATGTAATGTTGAAATTTTACAAGGCATTGGTGAGGCCAAATCTGGAGTATTGTGTACAGTTCTGGTCACCGAATTATAGGAAAGATGTCAACAAAATTGAGAGAGTACAGAGAAGATTTACTAAAATGTTACCTGGGTTTCATCTCCTAAGTTACAGAGAAACGTTGAACAAGTTGGGTCTTTATTCTTTGGAGTGTAGAAGGTTGACGGGGGACTTGATAGAGGTATTTAAAATTATGAGGGGGATAGATAGAGTTGACGTGGATAGGCTTTTTCCATTGAGAATGGGGGAGATTCAAACAAGAGGACATGAGTTGAGAGTTACAGGGTGAAAGTTTAGGGGTAACATGAGGGGGAACTTCTTTACTCAGAGACTGGTAGCTGTGTGGAACCAGCTTCCAGCAGAAGTAGTTGAGGCAGGTTCTATGTTGTCATTTAAAGTAAAATTGGACAGTTATATGGACAGGAAAGCAAGGGAAGGTTATGGGCTGAGTGCAGGTCAGTGGGACTAAGTGAGAGTAAGAGTTCGGCACGGACTAGAAGGGCCGAGATGGCCTGTTTCCGTGCTGTAATTGTTATATGGTTAGATTCAAACAATAAACGCTGCACTGTTTCTTGACGAGTCCACGTCCAACAGATACATATTAAATCTGAACTAGGAGCGGGGCGGAACTAGACATGGAAGTGCGTACTGAGTGGGGCGGAAGTAGGTGTCCCCGAAACCGGAAGCGCGTGAGGAGAGTGGGGCGGAAGTGGGTCTCCCCGAAACCGGAAGCCCAAGTATAGCATTGTCGCCGCGTGTGTGGAGTGTGAAGCCGGGATGAAGTTTGGTTATCGGGTAAGGCGGCCCGTGGGGCGGAGGGTCTCGGGAGTTACGGACTGTGGTGGGTGGATGAGGGGTGAGGGGTCCCGTGAGGTGAAGGGTCACGGGGGTAACGGATTGTGGTGGGTGATGGGTGAGGAGTCCCGTGGGGTGGAGGGATACAGGGGTAACGGACTGTGGTGGGTGGGGGGTGAGGGGTGAGGGGTGAGGGGTCCCGTGGGCTGGAGGGTCGCAGGGGTTATGGACTCTGGTGGGTGGGTGAGGGGTGACGGGTCCCGTGGGGTGAAGGTTCACGGGGGTTACCCCCCTCCACCCCGCGGTACTGACCATTGACCCACCCACGTCCCTGCCCCAACCTCTCACTTCTCCCTTGCTCAAATGTTTCACCTCTCCCCAAGCCCAAACTGTCTGTCCCTCTGCTCTGACCATGCCCCAGCCCCATGTGCTCCGACTGTGACCTTTCATCTCTGTGACACTCTGAGCCCATATTTTGACCTCTCACCTCTCCCACCCTCTCCCTACTCTCACCTCTCTTCTGCTCCAACAGTACATCCATTCCCCCCTGCCCTAACCTCAATGCCCTTCTTCTGACCTCCGACCTCTCCCCCAACTCGCTCCGACCCCCTGTTCCCCTGCTGTGAACTCTCAACCTGTTCCGGTCGGCCGCTCTGAGTGACCGTGTCGTGTTTGCTCCACAGTTCTCCAACCTTCTGGGGACAGTTTACCGGAAAGGGAACTTGAACTTCTCGCCGGACGGGAGCTCGGTGCTGAGCCCAGTGGGGAACCGCCTGTCCGTCTTTGACCTGAAGAAGTGAGTGGGCGTGATCTGAGCTCTCACTTCCTTGGGACATTTTGCTGGGCGGGGGTGGTGTCGGGGGTCTGGAGGGTAGTCAACCCAAGAGGATGCTCCGAGAGGCTCGCAACATTTAAATATCCAGATAAGCCAAAGTGTACCAGGCTACTGCCAAGTGCTGATTAATGGTATTGCTGGAGATGGTCAGCATGGAGATAATGGGCTGAAGGGCCTACCTTTGTGGCAGCTGTTGAGACCGTAGTGAGCACTCTGACAATGCCAAGATGGTCTGTGCTCAGTTTCAGAATAGGATTTATTATTGGTGACAGATGGCCTGAAATTTGTCGTTTTTTGTATCAGATGTAGTGTTACAATATATCACAAAATCAAGACAAATTTTAGAGTTGTATGTGGATACATGCTTTGATAATAAATGAACCTTTTCAATAAAATTGCAAAAGAATAGTGAGGAAGTGTTCAATGTCCATTCAGAAATCTGATGGAGAAGGGGGAAGAAGCTGTTTCTGAATTGTTGAGTGTGAGACTTCAGGCTTCTGTACCTCCTTCCAAATAGTAGCAATGAGAAGAGGGCTTGTCCTGGGTGATGGGGTCCTTAATATCTCCTTTTGAAGGTGACCTTGCTACAGGAGAAGCTAGAGCCCGTGATGGAGCTGGCTGAGTTTACAACTTTCTGACATACCAATTCTCAAACTCCTGATGATGTATAGCCACTGGTGTGCTTTCTTTGTGATTTCCTCAATGTGTTGAGTGATAAACAGTGTTCCCAGCCTTGGGTGAATACTGCCCTTCGAGACTGGATCATCGGCTGGGTACTGCCCCCTGACAGTTTTATATGGTCAAGGGCAAAGCATTGAAGTTTGGTCAGTTAATCCAGGACAGGATATACACAGTGCCCTGGGAGTGTTGTAGAACTGAGGGAGGTTGGAGTGCAGGTACATGGTTCTCTGAAAGTGAAAGTACATGTGGATAGAGTGGTGGAGAAGATTTTTGACATGCTGGTCTTTATCAGTCAGAGCGTTGGGTACAGGAGTCAGGGTGTGAGTTACATCCGTACAGGGTAATGCCACAAGGTTGGACTGTGAGAGGAAAGCCACGCGGTCATTGGGAGAACGTACAGACTCCTTACAAACATTGGTGGGAACGCCAAGTTTGCAGCCAATGGAAGTGGGACAAACAGTCCCTGAGCAGGGTGGGTGGGATCCTTCCTGAAACTGCTGGCCCTTTTTCGGCACCTTCCCATATCTATTTTATTTTATTTAGAGATGCAGCTCAAAGTAGGCCATTTGGCCCTTTGAAACTTGCCGCCCAGCAACTCCAAAACCCCGATTTAATCCTAACCTAGTCACAGGACAATTTACCCGGTGCGTCTTTGGACCCTGGGAGAAAGCTGAGCACCCGGTGAAAACCAATGGTGGGTCGGCTGGTGTTGCTGGTGCACTGGGCAGTATTGACTACAATGTATCAGTAGATCCTTCCTGTCCACCGTGCAGTTTCTGTACCATGCAGTGATGCAGCTTGTTGGGATGCTGTCTATTGCACATCGCTAGAATGATGTGAGTATAGATGTGCTCAGTCCAGCTGGGGTTGTATATGGTGATGTTTTCAACATCATGAAGGATCCCACACACCCTGCTCATGGACTGTCTGTCCCACTCCCATCAGGGAGGAGGCTACATAACATTCACACCAAGACTACCAGAATTAAAAACAGTTACTTTCCCCAAGCAGTGAGGCTGATCAACCCTCCATACCCCCAACTACCACTACTTTATCATTTCCTGTCAGAGTCACCTTATGCTCTGTCACTCCTGTGCCTAGCTTCACTTTTAAGTCATCCGTTAGTCTTGCAAGACCATGGATCTGCGCCTGGAAAGTCTTCACTTCACTTCACGCAGGCCTGGGCAAGGTTGTATGGAAGACCGGCAGTTGCCCATGCTGCAAGTCTCCCCTCTCCACGACACCAATGTTGTCCAAGGGAAGGGCATTAGGACCCATACAGCTTGGCACCAGTGTCGTCGCAGAGCAACGTATGATTAAGTGCCTTGCTCAAGGACACAACACGCTGCCTCGGCTGGGGCTCGAACTCACGACCTTCAGATCGCTAGTCCAATGCCTTAACCACCTGGCCATGTGCCCAATATAAAGCTTCACTTTATGGGCATACAATCAATCTAGTACAGAATGTAAGTTATCTTGTGTATTTATATTTACTGCATTTAACATTTTAAAAATCTTTTTGTGTTTATTTTGTGCGAAATGGGATCTGGAGAGAAAATTATTTTGCTCTGCTTTACACTTGTGTACTAGGTATGATAGTGAACAATCTTGATTGTATGCACATTGATAATGAATGTACTTTAAACTTTGATTTCTTTTGGTTCCCTGCAGTAACAAAGCAGAGACGTTGCCATTAGCTCTGAACAGGAACATTGTGTGTGTGGGACAGTCTCCCGACGGGCATCTGGCCATCCTGGTTGATGAAGGTGGGTCCTCTCCTGTCCGCTGCCATACTCAGCTGATCAGGCAGCGTCCGTGTGGAAGGGAGAGGCAATGGCATGTTTCTGGATTGAGAGAAGAGAGGGGAGGTAACCGGCATAGAGAGAGAGAGGAGGGGAGTGTGCTGCAATAGGAGCCTGAGGTGATTGGTGGGCGGGGGGAGAGTAGTAGAGGAGAGGCAAGTTGGCAGATGGTGGCAGCTGGATGATAGGTGGGGGCAGAGAGAGGGGAAGGTGGGGAAAGAAGGAATAACAGGCGAGGGAAGAGTGAAGGTGGGGTTGGGGGAGTATCAAGGTTGGCGACGACAGATGGAGGAAGAGGGGTCACAAGGCTACCTCTGCAGGTATCTAGGCAACAGATACTGAAGGCCGGAGGAACACAGCAGGTCAGGCAGCATCTTTCGAGGAGAATGAGCAGTTGACGTTTTTGGTCAAGACTCTTTGACGTGACCTGAAACATCAACCATCCCTCTGCCTCGAAAGATGCCTCCTGACCCTCTCAGTTCCTCCAGTGCTCTGTGTGGTGCTTGAGGGAGTAAGGAAGTATTGGACTTTGATTAGTAAAGGAGGTGAGTGGCAGGTGACCCTGTAGGGGACAAGTATGTGGCAGGTGACCCTGTAGGGGACAGGTACGTTGCAGGTGACCCTGTAGGGGACAGGTGAGTGGCAGGTGACCCTGTAGGGCTGTGCTGGTCAGTCTGTTACCCCCCCCCCCCACCCCCCAGTGAGTCTAACCGGTCTCTGTTCTCTTGTAGAGGGTGTGGCCGTGCTGGTCAGTCTGCTACGGAAGGCAGTGTTGCATCATTTCCACTTCCATGCTCTGGTGCACAGTGTCTCCTTCTCTCCCGACGGCCGGTAAGTGCCCTGACTCCTCACTAAACTTCCCCCTTGCCTTCGTTCAACATCAGAGCTCGAGACCCTTGTTCCAGCTCCAGCCTAGGAGAAGTTGAGCCCCCTCCCATCTTGAGGCAATCACACCCTGACCTCCCCATGGTGTCAGGTCATGCAGCAGTCCGAGACCCGAAGTCGCTCAGTCACCGGGGCTGATAAAGTATGATTGTAGGGGATGCACATCTTCTTCGGGGGCTGAAGGGCAGGCAGCCTGCTCTGGTAGGGTGCCGTGGTAGTGTAGCTGTCCTACAGTTCAGGGAGTTGGAGAGTTGGAGCTCAGAGTTCTGTCCTGGCGTTCTCTGTAAGAAGTATGTATGTCCTCCTCATGGGATACTCGGGCTTCCTCCCACAGTCTAAAGGCCTACCAGTTAGTAGGTTAATTGGACATAGTAAGTTGCCCTGTGATTAGGCTACGGTTAAATAGCTGGGTTCCTGTTGCTGCAACCCTTTGAGCCAGAAGGACCTGTTCCACACTCTTCTCTCTAAATAAAAATAAATGAATGTATCTTTTCCCGACTGCAATCAGTAGTAATCCAGGAGGTGTGACATGTTACTGTTGAACAAACCATTGAACTTGGAGTATCATGCGATGTCTGGTCACTACACTGTTACCACAGGAAGAATTGGTACTGGTTTATTGTTATCACAGTGAAAAGCTTGTCCTGTATACTGCTCATACAGATCAGATCATTACGCAGTGCTCTCAGGTGGTGACGGGCATAATTTTAATGTGTTTGAGGAAAGTATAGGGGGATGTCAGAGGTACATTTCTTTACAGAGCGAGAGTGGGTGTGTGGAATGATTTGCCGGGGTGGTGGTAGAGGCAGGTACGTTAGGAGCATTTAGGAGACTCTGAGATGGGCACAGGGATGATAGAACCATGGAGGGTAAAGGTTGGATTGAATTTAGAGCAGGTTAAGAGGTGGACACAGCATTATCTGTTGAAGGATCTGAACTGCACTATTCCATGTTCTTAAGCAACGGAATGCAGAACAGAGTGGAACAACTGCAGAGAAAGTGCAGTACAGGTGGACGATAAGATGCTAGATTGTGAGGTCGAGTCCAGCTTATCATATTAGGCCATTTAGTAGTCTCCTGCAGAAACTGTGCTTGAGGCTGGTGGGATGTGCTTTCAGGATTCTGTATCTCCTGCCTGGTGGGAAGAGGGAGGAGAGAGTGTCCAGGTGTATGAGTCTTTGATTATCCTGGATGCTTCACTGAGGCATTGAGGAGTGTTGACGTTCCACAAAGGGACGGCTACTTTCAGTGATGTGCCACAACTCTCCACAGGTTCTTGTTGGCATGGGCAGAGCAGTTGCCTGACCAGCCATTATAGATCAGTATAGGACAGGATATATATACCAGAAGCAGAGGCCTCAGCATTGCCAAGGATCCTCCCATCCATCCTGCAATCTCTGTGAACTCCAACTCACAGGCAGCTGGTACCTCAGTGTAAGAACAAGGACTTGGGCTGGGTAACAGCTTCTTCCCTCAGGCTCTGAGATTTCTGAACACCACTGTTTGTGCTCTGCATGCCGTCTGTGTGCCGTTTTGCAGTCTGTGTGCCGTTTTGCGGTTTGTGAATGGTCTACGGTTTGTGCTGTTTTGCGGTCTGTGGTCTGCGTGCCGTCTTGCGGTCTGTGGTTTGCAGTCTGTGTGCCGGTCTGTGGTCTGCGGTCTGTGTGTGGTCTGCGGTCTGCGTGCCGTTTTGCGGTCTGTGGTCTACGGTCTGTGTGGTCTGCGGTCTGCGTGCCGTTTTGCGGTCTGTCTGCGGTCTGTGTGCCGGTGTGTGTGGTCTGCGGTCTGCGTGCCGTTTTGCGGTCTGTGGTCTACGGTCTGTGTGCCGGTGTGTGTGGTCTGCGGTCTGCGTGCCGTTTTGCGGTCTGTGTGCGGTCTGCGGTCTGTGTGCCGGTCTGTGGTCTGCGTGCCGTTTTGCGGTCTGCGGTCTGCGTGCCGTTTTGCGGTCTGTGTGCCGGTGTGTGTGGTCTGCGGTCTGCGTGCCGTTTTGCGGTCTGTGTGCGGTCTGCGGTCTGTGTGCCGGTCTGTGGTCTGCGTGCCGTTTTGCGGTCTGCGGTCTGCGTGCCGTTTTGCGGTCTGTGGTCTACGGTCTGTGTGCCGGTGTGTGCGGTCTGCGGTCTGCGTGCCGTTTTGCGGTCTGTGGTCTACGGTCTGTGTGCCGGTGTGTGTGGTCTGCGGTCTGCGTGCCGTTTTGCGGTCTGTGTGCCGGTCTGTGTGTGGTCTGCGGTCTGCGGTCTGTGTGTGGTCTGCGGTCTGTGTGTGGTCTGTGGTCTGCGGTCTGTGTGCCGGTCTGTGTGTGGTCTGCGGTCTGTGTGCCGGTCTGTGTGTGGTCTGCGGTCTGCGGTCTGTGTGTGGTCTGTGGTCTGTGTGTGGTCTGTGGTCTGCGGTCTGTGTGCCGGTCTGTGTGTGGTCTGCGGTCTGTGTGCCGGTCTGTGTGTGGTCTGCGGTCTGTGTGTGGTCTGCGGTCTGTGTGCCGGTCTGTGTGTGGTCTGCGGTCTGCGGTCTGTGTGTGGTCTGTGGTCTGTGTGTGGTCTGTGGTCTGCGGTCTGTGTGCCGGTCTGTGTGCGGTCTGCGGTCTGTGTGCCGGTCTGTGGTCTGCGGTCTGTGTGTGGTCTGTGGTCTGTGTGTGGTCTGTGGTCTGCGGTCTGCATGCCGGTCTGTGTGTGGTCTGCGGTCTGCGGTCTGCATGCCGGTCTGTGTGTGGTCTGCGGTCTGTGTGCCGGTCTGTGTGTGGTCTGCGGTCTGTGTGCCGGTCTGTGTGTGGTCTGCGGTCTGTGTGCCGGTCTGTGTGTGGTCTGCGGTCTGCGGTCTGTGTGTGGTCTGCGGTCTGCGTGCCGTTTTGCGGTCTGTGTGGTCTGCGGTCTGTGTGCTGGTCTGTGTGTGGTCTGCGGTCTGTGTAGTCTGTGGTCTGTGTGCTGCTTGTGGTTTTATGTTCTTCGTTTTGCACCTTGGACCCTGAGAACCATTGTTTTGTTTAGCTGTGTACATGTGTACAGTTACATGAAAATAAGTTTCCACCTCAACTTTTTATAGCACATCGATTTAAAAAGTGTAAATGTTTTGTTGTTTAACAGGAAATTTGTGGTGACCAAGGAGAATGTTGCGCTGATGTACCATGCCCCCGGCAAGTCCCGCCAATTCAACCCCTTCGTTCTGGACAAGTCCTACTTCGGCCCCTATGACGAGACCACCTGCATTGACTGGACTGAGGACTCCAAGTAAGATGAGACTGGAATCTCGCAGCGGCTCCTTTCATCTCCACCCAGCCCAATGCGATTCCACTGGTCACTCATTAGCTGGTTGGTGTGGTGTGAGTTCCCGCAGACTATGGTGACAGAAAAACCATCGGTCGTGTGGGTCGTCAGTACACTCTCATCCCACTATCACCTTGACGTCGAGAAGCTGCCCGTCCCACAGTGTGACCCTCCCTCAGTAATGCCCCTTTCACCCTGTGACCCTCCCTCAGTAATGCCCCTTTCACAGTGTGACCCTCCCTCGCTAATGCCCCTTTCACCCTGTGACCCTCCCTCAGTAATGCCCCTTTCACCCTGTGACCCTCCCTCAGTAATGCCCCTTTCACAATGTGACCCTCCCTCAGTAATGCCCCTTTCACAGTGTGACCCTCCCTCAGTCAGAATCTACGTGCTGGTGTGGCCTTGTGCTGTCCTCCCTTGTGGGGAGTGCGATGTTGGGGAGTCAGCCTGTGGTTTGCCTGTATTGCAGTTTGAGCTGATGGTTGTCTCATGGCTGTGGTGATGGTGCCATGTGTTACAGGTGTTTTGCTGTGGGCAGTCTGGACAGCAGCACCTGGGTGTTCGGAGCGGAGCGTTGGCAGAATCTCATCTACTACTCTTTGGGCGGGCACAAGGACGCAATTGTTGGATGCTTCTTCGAAGCTGGCAGTCTTGATGTGAGTATTTGTAGTTCTGTGTCGTGTCTGACAGTGTCGGTAAACCTTTGTGGGAGAGGTTAAAGTGGAAAAGCCGTTGCACAGGCAGTTCCACTCTCTGGACTTTGGAAGCCTGATTCCAATGGTAAAACAAACTGGAGCCGTCTTTGGCTGCGGTGGATGACTGTGACATCTTCCATGCCTTGTCATGCCCGTCACTCTCCATGGACCGCCTTCCATAGGATGCTACAGCTCAGAAACAGACCTTCTGCCCATCTAGTTTGTGCCAACCCAAAAATCTGCCTAGTCCTATTGACCTGCAGTCGGACCATAGGCCTCCATACCCTTCCCATCCATGTATCTATCCAAATTTCTTTTAATTGTTGCAATCCAATCCCCATCCACCATTTCCACACTCTCACCACCCTCTGAGTGAAGAAATTCCCCCTGAAACATTTCACCTTTCACCCTTAACTTATAATCTCTAGTTGTAGTCTCACCCAACCTCAGCAGAGAAAGCCTGCTTGCATTTACCCAATCTATACCCCTCATAATTTTGTACGCCCCTATTAAATCTGCTCTCAATTTTCTACATTCCTAACTTATTCAACCTTTCCTTATAACTCTGGTCCTCAAGTACTGGCAGCATCCTTATAATTTTTCGCTGTACCCTTTCAAACTTATTGATGTATTTCCTGTAGGGAGGTGACCAAACTGCCATTATACTCCAAAATGGCCTCACTAACATCTTACACAATTTCAACATATCCCAAATTCTGTACTGAATACTTCGATTTATGAAGGCCAACGTGCCAAAAGCTCTCTTTTCAACCCTATTTACCTGTGATGCCACTTGCAATGAATTCTGGACCTGTATTCCCAGATCCCTCTGTTCTACCACACTCCTCAGTACCCTGCCGTTCACTGTGTAAGACCTATCCTGGTTGGTCCTACTGAAGTGCATCACCTCACATTAAATCCCATCTGCCACTTTTCCAGTTTGTCAAGATCCCACTGCAGGCTTTGGTAAAGTTCCTGTCTGTCCATGAAACCCCAATCTTGGTCTCATCCACATATTTTCTGATTCAGTTTACCACACTATCGTCCAGATTGTTGATATAGATGACAAACAACAGACCCAGCACCGATCCCTGCAGCACGCCACTAGTCCCAGGCCTCCAGCCAGAGAGGCAACCCTCTACTACCACTCTCTGGCTTCTCCCACAGAGCCGAAGTCAAATCTAATTTACTACCTCATCTTGAATGCTGAGCGACTGAACCTTTTGTGACCAACCTCCCATGCAGGACCTTGTCAAATAACTTGCTAAGGCTCATGTAGACAACATCCACTGCCTTGACTTCATCAACTTGCCTGGTAACTTCCTTGAAAAACTATTAGATTGTTAAGGCATGACCTACCATGCACAAAGCCATTAATTGATTCATGTCTGTACAACTACTTGTACATCTGGTCCCCTGGAATACTTTCAAAAACTTTCCCACAACTGATGTCAGGCTCACTGGCCTATAGATTCCTGGTTTATTTTTTTGAGCCTTTCCTAAACAATGATACAACATTGGCTATCTTCCAGTCCTCTGGCACCTCACCTTTGGCGAAGGATGATTTAAATATCTTTGCTAGGGAGTCAGCAGTTTTTGCACTTGCCTCCCATAGAATCTGAGGGAATACCTTGTCAGGCCCTGGGGTTTTATTCACCCTGACAGTAAGTACCTCCTCCTCTGTAATCTGTATAGGGACCATGACCTCGCTGCCACTTTGTCTCTCCTGTATAGACTCTATGCCCGTCTCCCGAGTAAACACAGATGCAAAAAATCCATTTAAGATCTCTCCCATCTCTTTCGGTTCCACACATAAATGACCACTCTGAGGACCAATTTTGTCCCTTCCTATCCATTTACTGATAATATATCTGTAGAAGTCCTCAGGATCCTCCTTCAACTTGCCTGCTCGGGCAACCTCAAGCCTTCTTTTAGCCCTCCTGATTTCTTTAAGTGTCTTTAACGCCGTAAGAACCTCATTTGTTCTGTACCTGCTATGCACCTCATTTACTTAGCCAGAGCCTCAATATCTCTTGAAAACCAAGGTTCCTTAATTCTGTTATCCTTGCCTTTTATTCTGACAGGCACATACAAGCTGTGTACTCCCAGAATTTCACACTTGAAGGCCTTTTACTTACCAAGTTCAATTTTGCACAGGAACCTGCCCCAGTCCACACTTGCTAGATCCTCTCTGATACTATCAAAGATGCCCCCTCTCTCATTTAGAATCTCAACCCATGGACCATACCCATCCTTTCCCATAATGACCTTGAAACAGTGTGGCCATTGGGTCTCATCCGCTCAGTCCGCTGGAACTGCTTCAGGTACTAGGACATACTTGTCCCTATCACACCGGGGTATTCGGCTGCCGGCTACCCTCACTCGGTTTAGCTTGCTGCCTGTTGAAGCGGTGTGGCCCCTGTCGCACATGGCCACAGGTGAGAGCCGAGGCCTGAGTCCGGTGAGTGAGCTGCCTCGGAATGGGTGTGACAAGCCTCCTTGCCAGAGGTGCTGCCCCTCCCATGACAGCCCAGCTACCCTCCCTGAATCCCTGGTGCTCTCTGTCCATCTGTCAATCCCCAGGCCCATTGAATTGTTTTCTCTGGAGCGTCAGAGGGTGAGGGGAGACGTGACGTGAGAGACATAGGTAGTCTTTTTATCCAGGCTCTAATACCAGAGGACAGTTGTTAAGATCAGGGTTGGGGGTGTGATGTGAGGAGCAAGATTTTCACACAGTGGCAGGTGACTAGGGTGTGCTGCCAGGGGTGGTAGAGGCAGACAGCAGATCGACCTTTAAGAGGCGTGCACACAATGCTGGAGGAACTCAGCAGGTCAGGCAGGATCTGTGGAAATGAATAAACCGTCTACGTTTTGAGCTGGGATCCTTCATCAGAACTGGAAAGGAAAGGGGAAGATGCCAGAATATGAAGGTGGGATGACACCTGGCCTGCTAAGTTCCCCCAGTATTTTGTGTGCATGCCTCTTATTGCCCTGAATTTCCAGCATCTGCACCCATCTCATGTTTATTGGCATTTAGGAGGCTTTTAGAGAGACCCATAAATTCTCTCTCTCTAAGTTAGTCACATTTCTTTTTGCACTGATTTGAGCTGCCAGCACAAGTAGTGCGTGTGAACTTAATTTCTATGTTTAAGAGAAGTTGGGATAGGTAGCTGGATGGGAGGGATACAACGGGTGTAGGTTGATGGAACTAAGCAGTTTAAATGGTTTAGCATGATTAGATGGGCAGAAGTGCCTGTTTCTGTTTCTGTGATTAATTCAGACTGCTCTACAATCTTTGCAACTATTTTGCCCGTGTTGGTCTAGTTATTGTTTCGTTATCGTGTTTATGATCACTGTGTACATAGTTTGGTCTGTGTGCTTCACGCTAGCAAGGGATTTCAATGTGCCCATACAGCAGGGCACCACAGTTGTGTCATGGTTAGCACACTGCTATTACAGCTCAGAGCGTCATTTCTGTGAGTTCAATTCTGGCATCCTCCGTAAGGAGTTTGTACACTCACCCTTGAGTTTCCTTGGGGTGCTTCCACATCTGGCAAGAGAGCCGGGGATCGCAGCCTCCACATCTGGATGCCCCCAGTCTGCCAGTGAGGACAGAGGCCATAAACATCTGGAGAAGACCCAACAAACAGAACTCAGAACATTTCCAAATACGTACGGGTTAGTAGGTTAGAATATATGACCGATGTTTACATCGCTAGTGACCTGGGTTCGATTCCCGCCACTGTGTAGCGAGTTTGTACATTTTCCCTGTGAATGCTTGGGTTTCCTCCGAGTGCTCTGGTTTTCTCCCACAGTCCAAAGACTGACTGGTTAGTAGGTTAATTGGTCATTGTCAATTGTCCTGTGATTATGCTAATGTTAAATCGATGGGTTGTTGGGCGTTGTGTCTCGTTGGACTGGAAGGGCCTTTCCCACACTACCTCAATCAACCAGTCAATGAATAAAACACTAATGTGACCTGAACAGGCAGGGATTGCGGGCCAAATGGCCTGTTCCTGTGCTCTACAGTGTTCACACATCAGCACCCCTCATGTCTTTCCACAATGCTGCCCCCTCTGAATCACTGCCTGCTATGTTGTTTGTCCTCTTGTCCCTTCCGTCTGCTTTCCAAACCCCTACTCAAAATATCTCTGTTCATGTTTCCAGAGGAAACAGTGTGTTGGTTAATTTATTTATTGAGCTACAGCCTGGAATTAGACTTTCTGGTCCTTCGAGCTGCCCTGCCCGGCAACCCACCTACTAATCACCTAGCCTAATTATCAGCCAATTTACAATTACCTATTAATCAGGACATCTTTGGAATGTAGGAATAAACCGAAGCATCTGGTAGAAACCCATGTGTTCATGGAGAGAACGTACAGATGATATTGTGAACTCAGATGCCCCGAACTATAATAGCGTTGGGCCAGCAGTGAGAATGGGGGGTGTGCACTGTGTCTCACCCCGTGTCCATCCCCATCGGTGTCACTCAGTGAGAATGGGATGTGTTCAGTGTGTCTCACCCCGTGCCCATCTCCGTCAGTATCATTCAGTGAGCATGGAGTGTGTACTGTGTCTCACCCCGTGCCCATCCCCATCGGTGTCACTCAGTGAGAATGAGGTGTGTACTGTGTCTCACCCCGTGCCCATCCCCATCGGTGTCACTCAGTGAGAATGGGGTGTGTACTGTGTCTCACCCCGTGTCCATCCCCATCGGTGTCACTCAGTGAGAATGAGGTGTGTACTGTGTCTCACCCCGTGCCCATCCCCATCGGTGTCACTCAGTGAGAATGGGGTGTGTACTGTGTCTCACCCCGTGCCCATCCCCATCGGTGTCACTCAGTGAGAATGGGGTGTGTACTGTGTCTCACCCCGTGCCCATCTCCGTCAGTATCACTCAGTGAGCATGGGGTGTGTGCTCTGTGAATAATCAGTGGAGTTTTCCTGCCACAGATCTATACGCTGAGCCGTGATGCCACACTGTGCGTGTGGCAGTGTGATACGGACCCGGAAGGACTTCTGGCACCTGTTCCCAAGGCCAAGGCTGATCACAAAGACTCTGGACGGGACCGGGAAGGGCAGGACCAGAAGGCTGACGTCGTCCGAGGGAAATCGGAGTCAGAGCAGGAGAGGGCCGGAAAAGTGAAATATTCCCGGGTTGGGAAGTAAGAGATGGTTGGATACAGATCATAGCTTCTCCGCATGTTCCCTTGTTCTGTCCCAAGATTCCTCTGTCCCCGTCAACGTAGCTTCCCCTTTCATCTGTCTCACTCCATTTGTTTTTGCCCTTCTCCCTTCCCCTGCCCATCTGCCGAGTCCCTCCTGTCCAACCCCCTTCCCCATCCATCGTTCGTTCCCTAGCCCCATTCTCCCTCTCTTGACATACTCTCCCTTCACTGCCCCATTTTGTTCATTCGACCCCCTCTCTGACTCTAAACCTCCTCTCTCCCCCACCCCTTTCCAGTCACTATTCCCTTCTTGCTGTAGACTACTTCCCTTCGCCTTTGCTCCCTCCCCACTCTCTCTCACCATTCATTCACTGCTACTCCAGCTCTAGATCCGTTCTCTACCCCCTCTACCTCCCCACTCTCTCTCACCGTTCATTAGCTCCTACTCGAGCTCTAGATCCGTCCTCTACCCCTCTACCTTCCCACTCACTCTCACCTGTCTTTCTGCAGTAGACCTGGTCTCTGCTCCTTATCTCCTTACCATTCATCTCCCACCCTTGGACTTGCTGTCTCCTGTCTCCCCTCACCTCTTACTATTCATTTGTTCCCTCTCCAGCTCTAGATATGCTCTTGCCTTCCCCCAGTCTAGATTTGCCCTCTGTCCCCCCCCCCCCACTGCGGACCTGCTCTGTTCCTCCTGCCCCATTACATTTGTTCTCCCCACCCTCCCACTCTGCCTTGCTCTCTTCTGTCTCCTCCCTCCCTCCCCCTCTCCAGCTCTTGTTTCCAACCTCCCCCTCCCCCTCTCACTGCCTTCTCCAACTGATGTCTCCCATTTTTGAAGGTATTTCTTCAACAAAGAGAATGATTTCAACGACCTGACAGCTGCGGCCTATGACAAGAAAACTCACCTCCTGGTCACCGGCTTCGCCTCAGGCATCTTCCAGCTGCATGAACTGCCGGAATTCAATCTCATCCACTCCCTCAGGTGTGGCTGGTGAGGAGGTTTGGGCTGGGGTGGGCGGGGGGAAAGGTATGAGCTCCAGCTGAGCTGTGTCCTGTGGGTGTGTGGGTGGGTGGTGTGAAGAGGCAGGTGGAGGGGGTGGTCTGGTTGCTAACCGCAGGTTGGTGAGGTTGCAGACCAGGAACAAGCCCTTCAGCCCACAGTGCTGTGCCAAACCAAGTAAATTAATAATTAAATGTTCAACTAAACTAATCCCCTCTGCCTACACAATGTCCATATCCTCCCGTTTTCCTCACATCCATGTGCCTATCTAAACCTCTCTTAAAAGTCTCTAATGTTTCTGCCTCTACCACCACCCCAGGCAGCCACCACTCTCTGTATAAAAAAACTTGCCCCTCACATCTCCTTTGAAATGAACCCCTCTCACCTTAAACCCGACCCTCTGGTAATAGACAATTCAACTTTTGAAAAAGATACTGTCTATCTACTTTCATAATCTTCTCCAGAGAAAACAACCCAAGTTTTTCTAACTTTTCATTATAGCGCGTGCCCTCTAATCCAGGTGGCGTCCTGGTAAACCTCCTCTGCACCTTCTCCAAAGCCTCGACACTCGTCCTATAATGGGTTGCATGGAATATTCCTGCTAAGTTGAGGCTTTTTCCTGGGGGTAGGTGGTGAGGGAGACGAGTGCTGAGGTGTGGGGGGAGTCAGAAATCGAGGCTCTCTCCTGTGGGGGTGGGGAGGGGTGAAGTGGAGCCTCCCTTTGTTGGGTCAGGTTGCTCAACCACCACCTGACACCTGTTTTATCTCCAGTATTTCAGACCAGAGGATCGAGTCCATCTCCATCAACAGCTCCGGGGACTGGATTGCATTCGGGAGCTCAGGTGAGGTATATCTGTGGGTTTTCCACCCGTCTCTCCCACCCCACAGTTACTGGGCTGTGTTTCTAAAGTTCAGCTTTTTGCCCTGGTGGTGTAGCGATTAGTGTGACACTATGACAGCTTGAGGTGTTTTGGAGCCCAATTCTGGTGCCATTCTGTAAGGAGTCTTTGTACATTCTCCCCATGGAATGTGTGGGTTTCCTCCAGGTGCTCCTGTTTCCTCCCACAGTCCCAAGATGTATCGGGTAGGTTACGTATTGTGGGTCATTGTAAATCCCAGGATTAGGTTCGAGTTAATGGAGGTTGCTGGGGGGGCTGGAAGAGTCTTTTCTATGCTATGTCACTCAAAACTGAAAGTGTAATTATCATTCAACCATACATGAATACAGCCAAACGAAACAACGTTCCTCTGATGCCGAGGTGCAAAACAGAACCAACAGTCACACAACGCAAAACGCACAAAAACGATATAGAGCCCAAGTCCCTGAATGCCATGTCCTGTCCATTGATGGTGCCTGGGATGTTGTCGACAAGAACAAGCGCATAGCAGTCTCATCATCACGCGCTAGTGCAGCCTTAGACAAACACAATCCTGCTTGTCTTCCACCGAGCAAACACTGGAGAGCAGCACCAACCAGGGTTCTGGATTGGCTGGAGTTGGGAACACCAAGGGTCCCAGGCCAACGGGGGGTCCCGGGTCCACAAACTCCTTGGGAGATTATGTTGCTTCTGGATTCCTCATGGGTGGGACTTGTTGCTTCCGATTATTTAATTCTTAGATTAAACTGTTTAATTGTTTTTTTTTGGCAGTTTAACAATTAATTGCTTGTATTTTATGTAATTATTTATATGTACATGACAGTTTAATATGCCTCCTAGTGGCCACGGGGTGTATATGCAAGTTTAGTGTGCTCCACCTAGTGTTTATGCAAAGTATGATTCTGGAAACTTCTGTTGGTGCTGCATTACTTAGAGAAGAGCTTTCTCATTTGAATGGAATTTTCCTTACCCCTGAGTATAAAATCTGACCACAAGCTCAGCACCATCTTAGTGTCTTAGCTCTTTGTTTTGCCCTTCACCTACAGACCTCTATCACTGTTCGTTTCAATGTCTATCACACATAGCAAGTGATCGTGAAGCAACAAGTTTTTGGAATCTTTCAGAAGTCAGGGAAGAGGCATAAAGCTTGTTGTTTCATGGCTAAGTGGGTTGGTTATAGAGTCATACAGCACAGAAACGGGCCCTTTGGCCCGTCCCATCCATACTGACCAAGGTGCCGATGGAAGATAGTCCCTTTTGCCTGTGTTTGGCCCTAAAGGAGTTTGATCAGGCAAGTGTGAGGTGCTGCGTTTTAGAACATATCCCTCTTAGCCCCATTTTCCTGCCTTTGCTTTGAGTTATAGAACACCACAGCACACAGACACACCCATCTTGTCTCTGCCAAACCATTAATCTGCCTCGTCCCGTCAACCTGCACCTGGATCAGAGCCTCCGTACCCCTCCCCTCCATGTACCCATCCAAATTTCTCCTGCGTTGAAATCAAACCCACGTCCACCACTTCCGCTGGCAGCTCGTTCTACACTCTCACCATCCTCTGAGTGAAAAACCTCCCCTTCAAGTTTCCCTTGCATGTTCCAGTTTTTTTGCCTTTGGTTGTAGCAAGACGAACAAAATGCTGGAGGAACTCAGCAAGCCATGCAGGACCGATAAAGAGGACTAACCAGTTGACAGATCAGGCCGAGACCCTTATCAGGACTGGAAAGGAAGGGGGAAGGAGCCAGGATAAGGTGGGGGAGGGTAAGGAAGACAGGCTAGAAGGTGATTGGTGACACTAGGCATGTGGGGGAGGGAGGTTGATAAAAAGCCGCGAGGCCGTAGGTAGAAAAGGTGAAGGGCTGAGGAGGAGGAGGAGTCTGACTGAAGAAAATGGGAGGGGCTCCAGGGGGAGGCAATAGGCAAGTGAGGAGAAAAGGTAAGAGACCAGAGTGGGGAACAGAAGAAGGAAAGGGGAAGGGGAAAAATGACTGGAAGTTGAACATACTGATGTTCATGCCATCAGGTTGGAGGCTACCCAGACGGAATAATCAGAGTGAGACCTTTTGTCTGTGTGTGTGTGTTACAGGCCTGGGACAGCTACTGGTATGGGAGTGGCAGAGTGAGAGCTACGTGCTGAAGCAGCAGGGACATTTCAACAACATGGTTACGCTGTCATACTCTCCCGATGCCCAGTACATCGTCACGGGGGGTGATGATGGCAAGGTGAGTCTGCCTCCGCATCCATGCACTTCTGTTGGGCTCCTGAAGGCCCTCATTTCACCATAAATGGTCCAGCAGCAGAATGAGGCCGTTGAGTCCGCTCTGCCATTCCATCGTGGCTGATTTCAACTCCATTCTCCTGCCTTCTCCGTGTAACCCTGATGCCCCACCGCACATTAGCCCTCAAGATGGAGAGGGTCCAGAGGAGGTTCACGAGAAAGATTCCAGGAATGAAAGTGTTGACATATGAGGAGTGTTTGACAGCTCGGAGCTGTAATTGCTGGAATTCAGAAGAATGAGGGAGGAATCTCATTGAAACCTATTCAATATTGAAATAGAGTGGATGTGGAGAGGATGTTTCCTATAGTGGGAGAGTCTAGGACCAGAGGGCACAGGTAGAGTGGATGTGGAGAGAATGTTTCCTATAGTGGAGGAGTCTAGGACCAGAGGACACAGATCGAGTGGATGTGGAGAGGATGTTTCCTATAGTGGGGAGTCTAGGACCAGAGGGCACAGATAGAGTGGATGTGGAGAGGATGTTTCCTATAGTGGGGGAGTCTAGGACCAGAGGGCACAAATAGAGTGGATGTGGAGAGGATGTTTCCCATAGTGGGGAATCTAGGGTTAGAGGGCACAGATAGAGTGGATGTGGAGAGGATGTTTCCTATAGTGGGGAGTCTAGGGCCAGAGGGCACAGATAGAGTGGATGTGGAGAGGATGTTTCCTATAGTGGGGAGTCTAGGGCCAGAGGGCACAGATAGAGTGGATGTGGAGAGGATGTTTCCTATAATGGGGGAGTTTGGGACGGAGGGCACAGCCTCAGAATAGAGGAATGTCCATTTAGAACAGAGATGAGGAGGAATTTCTTTAGCCAGAGGGTGGTTAATATGTGGATTTTGTTGCCACAGATGGCAATGGAGACTATGTCATTGGGTATATTTAAAGCGAAGGTTGATAGGTTCTTGATTAGTCAGGGCATTGGATTACAGGAAGAAGGCAGGAGAGTGGGGTTGAGATAAGAGGTTCTGTGGGAGCGATCGAGAATCCCGGATGGTCTGTTGCCTCCCTGGTGCCAGGGTCCGCGATATCTCAGATTGAGTTCTCGGTATTCTCAGGAAGGATAGGAAGGGGGAGGAGGTCCTGCAAAGAGAGTTTAGGGAGTTAGGTGCAAAGTTGAAGGACAGGATCTCCAGGGTTGCAATCTCAGGATTGCTACCCGTGCCACGTGCTAGTGAGGCTAGAAATAGGAAAATAATGCAGCTAAATACGTGGCTAAGGAGTTGGTGCAGGAGGGAGGGCTTCATGTTTCTGGACAATTGGGCCTTGTTCCAGGGAAGGTGGGACCTGTTCCGACAGGAAGGGTTGCACCTGAACTGGAGGGGGACTAACATCCTTGCGGGAAGGTTTGCTAGTGCTGCTCCAGGGAGGGTTTAAACTAGATTTACAGGGGGAGGGGAACCAGAGTGTTAGAGCAGATAGTGAGGTGGAGGAGGATAAAGGTCATGCGGCAACTGCAAGTAAAGTGCATGGAGTAAAGCCGGATCTAATATATAAAGAGGCTTGAGGAAAGAGAAGCAGAATAAAGGGTGTAAAGGTAGTCAGGTAGAAGGGCTAAAATGTGTGTACTTCAATGCAAGAAGCATCAGGAGCAACGGTGATGAACTGAGAGCTTGGATACATACATGGGATTATGATGTAGTGGCCATTACAGAGACTTGGCTGGCACTAGAGCAGGAATGGATTCTCAATATTCCTGGATTTCAGTGCTTTAAAAGGGATAGAGAGGGCAGAAAAAGGGGAGGAGGGGTGGCATTACTGGTCAGGGATACTATTACAGCTACAGAAAGGGTGGGTAATGTAGCAGGATCCTCTCTTGAGTCAGTATGGGTGGAAGTCAGGACAGGAAGGGAGCAGTTACTCTATTGGGAGTATTCTATAGGCCCCCTGGTAGCAGCAGAGATACAGAGGAGCAGATTGGGAGGCAGAATTTGGAAAGGTGCAAAAATAACAGGGTTGTCATCATGGGTGACTTTAACTTCCTTAATATTGATTGGCACCTGATTAGTTCCAATGGTTTAGACGGGGCAGAGTTTGTTAAGTGTGTCCAGGACGGATTCCTGTCACAGTATGTTGACAGGGCGACTAGGGGGAATGCCATACTCGATCTGGTATTGGGTAATGAACCGGGTCAGGTCACACACAGATCTCTCAGTGGGTGAGCACCTGGGGGACAGTGACCACTGCTCCCTGGCCTGCAGCATTATCATGGAAAAGGATAGAGTCAGAGAGGACAGGAAAATTTTTAATTGGGGAAGGGCAAATTATGAGGCTATAAGGCTTACATCTGTGTTGGGAAAGCTGTCGGAAAAGATTCTTAGAGATAGGACCTCTGGGCATTTAGAGAATCATGGTCTGATCAGGGACAGTCAGCATGGCTTTGTGAAGGGCAGATAGTGTCTAACAAGCCTGATAGAGTTCTTTAATGAGGTGACCAGGCATATAGATGAGGGTAGTGCAATGGATGTGACCTATATGGATTTTAGTAAGGCATTTGACAAGGTTCCACACGGTACGCTTATTCAGAAAGTCAGAAGGCATGGGATCCAAGGAAATTTGGCCAGGTGGATTCAGAATTGGCTTGCCTGCAGAAAGCAGAGGGTCGTGGTGGAGGGAGTACATTCAGATTGGAGGATTGTGACTAGTGGTGTCCCACAAGGATCTGTTATGGGACCTCTACTTTTCGTGATTTTTATTAATAACCTGGATGTGGGGGTAGAAGGGTGGGCTGGCAAGTTTGCAGATGACACCAAGGTTGGTGGTGTTGTAGATAGTGTAGAGGATTGTCGAAGATTGCAGAGAGACACTGATAGGATGCAGAAGTGGGCTGAGAAGTGGCAGATGGAGTTCAACCCAGAGAAGTGTGAGGTGGTACACTTTGGACGGACAAACTCCAAGGCAGAGTACAAAGTAAATGTCAGGATACTTAGTGTGGAGGAGCAGAGGGATCTAGGGGTACATGTCTACAGATCCCTGAAAGTTGCCTCACAGGTGGATAGGGTAGTTAAGAAAGCTTATTAGCTTTCATAAGTCGAGGGATAGAGTTTAAGAGTCGCGGGGTAATGATGCAGCTCTATAAAACTCTTGGTTAGGCCACACTTGGAGTACTGTGTCCAGTTCTGGTTGTCTCACTATAGGAAGGATGTGGAAGCATTGGAAAGGGTACAGAGGAGATTTACCAGGATGCTGCCTGGTTTAGAGAGTATGGATTATGATCAGAGATTAAGGGAGCTAGGGCTTTACTCTTTGGAGAGAAGGAGGATGAGAGGAGACATGATAGAGGTGTACAAGATAATAAGAGGAATAGATAGCATGGATAGCCAGCGCCTCTTCCCCAGGGCACCGCTGCTCAATACAAGAGGACTTGGCTTTAAGGTAAGGGGTGGGAAGTTCAAAGGGGATAGTAGAGGAAGGTTTTTTACTCAGAGAGTGGTTGGTGCATGGAATGCACTGCCTGAGTCAGTGGTGGAAGCAGATACACTAGTGAAGTTTAAGAGACTACTAGACAGGTATATGGAGGAACTTAATGTGGGGGGTTATATGGGAGGCAGGGTTTGAGGGTCGGCAAAACATTGTGGGCCGAAGGGCCTGTACTGTGCTGTACTATTCTATGTTCTATAATAAAACCAGTCATAATGGAATGGCAGAGCAGACTTGATGGGCCGAGTGGCCTAATTCTCCTCTATTTCTTCTGGTCTATGACAGGCAACAGGCCTGAAAGGAGCAAACATCCTTCCCCTGAATCTCATCTCAATGATGTTTGTGCATGCACATCTCCAGATTATCATCACATTCAGATTTAGATTTATTTATCACATGTACATCAAAACAATATTGTGAAATGCATTAACAACCTACACAGCCTGCAAGTATCCCCACGCATTCCAAGCTGAAACTGTTTTATTTCACAAACTTCCATTTCGTGTTAAACGTCTAAGAAAAAATCTGATTTAACTCTTTCCTTACACCTTGTTGATGCGTAAGAGATTCTGCAGACGCTGGTAATTTTGAGCAACAACACACAAAATACTGGAGGAATTCGGGAGGTCAGGCACCATCTGTAGAGAGGAATGTACTATTGACGTTTCGGGCCAAGACCCTTCATCAGAACTGAACCCTAACCCTGATGTTAAACTATTGAATTGATATAAGTGACAATTTATGAAATAAAAATCTGTGATTTTACCAGTATGAGAGATTCTGCAGAGGCTGGAAGTCTTGAACAACACACAAAAATTGCTGGAGGAACTCAGCAGGCCAGGCAGTATCAATGGGAAAAAAAGTTCAGTTGACATTTCGAGCCATTTTGTGTGTGTTACATGGATTTCCAGCATTTGCCGATTTTCTCTTATTCGTGTGCATGACAAGGGTTGAGAATTAGATGTAAGAAAGGAAAATGTAAAGTGATAACTATAACCAAGAGAGATTCTGTAGAGGCTGTAAGACTTCAACAACACACACAAAGTGCTGGAGAGACTCAGCATGTCAGACTGTGGAGAGGAATAAACAGTTGGTGCTTTCAGTGGTGCTTGAAGACTGACCACGTTATCTCTCCCATTAGGTGAAGGTTTGGAATACCAGCAGCGGTTTCTGCATTGTGACGTTTAGTGAACACACCAGCTCCGTTACCGCGGTTACCTTCAACTCTACCGGCTTTGTTGTGGTCAGTGCCTCTCTGGATGGCACGGTGAGGGCGTTTGATCTTCACAGGTGAGACAAGGATGTGTTTGGCTTGTCTGCGCGCTGCTCAGCTTGCATACTCTGAATGGCGTCTGCTCCTGAGATAATGAGGCGGCGTGTGTTACCCTGCACACAAGCTCATGATTTCTCTCACAGTAACTGTTCCTCAGATCCTGAAACTCCAAACACATGGTCACTGGAACATGCAGTCAGTGCTCTGTACACCTGCTCGTTAACACACATACCGAACCAGCCAATCCAGTCAGCACTCTGTTTGAACTTACTTTTTAAATATTTCTTCCTGTGACTCACAGTAGGTTTTCAGTGTAATGCACTGTACTGCCACAGAACAATGTGGCACAATTAACACCTTGTTAATTTCGCAACATAGTTGAACCTGTTTGCTAATGCAAGGATCTGATCAGCTAATCATGTGGCAACAACTCAATGCATAAAAGCATGCAGACATGGTCAAGAGGTTCAGTTGTTGTTCAGACCAAACATTAGAATGAGGAAGAAATGTGATGATTGGTGGTGCCAAATGGGGTGGTTTGAGTATCTCAGAAATTGCTGATCTCCTGGGATTTTCACACATAGCAGTCTTTCCTCAACCTTTTCGCTCTGGAGGAACCCTTGAAATAACTTTCAGGTCTCAGGGAACCCTTGCGTAAAAGTTGTTATATCTACAGCTCACGGTACATTAGCATGATTAGTAAGTTGTAGATATACTAATCCAAAAATATTTGTCAATGCTCTTTCGAGTAGAAAATGAATTTTAGCCAATTCAATCTTTCTTGAAATTACTCCCTTTCATAAATTTTAAAAATTCATAAGGTGAACATAATAAATTTATGTAAAATAACTGGCTTAAGCCAAAATGGGATTTAATTTTTCTAAAGGTAGGCCTGGTAGATTTAATTTAAATAAGGTTATGAATTGATTTTAATTATGCTATTTACAGCTGGAAAATTTATTGACAATGTTGAATAGTAAAGGTACTAAAAACCACAAGCCAAGCAATATGAATAACAATAAGACAATTTTGTACAAGCCTTTTTGGGAAAAAAAAAATTTCTTACTGAATGACATGATCAGGCTCAAATTTCGGCCTAGCATGTGAAATCTGTGCTTGTTTTTTGCTGCACAGACACTCAATTCTGGATCGAACTTAAGATAAGCACAAATGAATTTCACCTTCAACTGAAATGAGACGATTTCTGGCCTTGCTCTTGATGCTTTTTAAACAAGAAAAAGCTTGCTCACACATGTAAGAAGTTGAAAACTAGCAAAATGTTCATTGGTTTCCCATGAATGGCAGGATACCCTTCTTTTACAGAAATCTAGAACTTGCCCAGGGACAGGTCAGTAAATCTCATCTTGAGTGCATGATCAGACTGTAGCTCACAAAGTTCTTTCTCTTCTGTCAAAGTCAAGTTCTCAGGCTGAGCGGAAGATTCAGAGAAAGGGACCCTCAGCCAGTCATACGCATGTTGAAAGGGAGGGAAAATACTGTCAATTTTGTTTTGCAGTTCTTCCAGGTGGTTTTCAATAAGACTCAAGACTTTCTGATAACTTGCCCCACTCTCAAGCCCAAGCAGCAATGGAAACACTTCAAGATTTCCTTTTGTCACGTGATTTTTCCAAAGATTCAGTTTCCTTTTAAATCCAAGAATCTTGTCACTTAAAGTCAAAACATTTTCTCCAGAGACTTATTCAACTGTTTATGATGAAAAATGCCTGCTAAGAAGGCTAGTTTCTGCAGCCATTCTTCATCTTCAAAGCACACAGCAAAATCTGGCATCCTGTTTTCTTGGAAGTACTCATGCAATTCACCCTCCAGCTCAAACACCCTGTTGAGAATTCTTCTAGAAATGGCTAAGCCATTGGATTTCTGTATGTAGCAGGAGATTGGTGTGCTCCTTGTCTAGGTTTTCACGTAGTTTTCTGAACATTCTCAAGTGAACTGGTCTTTGTTTAATAAAATGAACAATTTTTGTAACATTGTCCAGAACTTTTTCATTTCGTCTCCAAGTGCTTTTGGCATCAGCACCTCGCAGTGAAGAAAGCAGTGTTTTGCGACAAGGTCAGGATTTTCTTTTTTAACAAGAGAAACAAAACCTCTTATGGATTCAACAATTGATGGGGCACCATCAGTACAACACAGTTCCTCCAAGACAGACCTTTTGTTTCCAAATATGAAGACAAAACATTAAATATATTTTGGCCTTTGATTGCAGCTCTTTGCAACAGAAAATGTTTTTTTGAATTTCACCATCATTTAAAAATCTTACAAATTCTGACTCATCAACCGGAAAAGAGAAGCTGTTCTTCAGTTTATCACACAAAACCTCTTCAGCATCCTCTGACAGCTTATCCTACTGTTTGAGAGTGAAATCTTTTCAATTTCTCGTACTGCATTTTGTCCTAGCATTTTACCCACAATAATTTTGCATACTGGCATCATTAGGTTCTCACAAATGTATGACTTCTTTTCTGGGTAGTAAGTTCTGCTGCTAAATAACAAACAAGAGAAAATCTGCAGACGTTGGAAATCCAAGCAACACCGCAAAATGCTGGAGGAACTTAGCAGGACCCTTCAGAGTCCTGATGAAGGGTCTCTGCCTGAAACATTGACTATACTCTTTTCCATAGATGCTGCCTGGCCTGCTGAGTTCCTCCAGCATTTTGTCTGTGTTGCTGCTACTAAATAGCTTGCTTCCTGAGCCTTTTAGCTGACTGTTACTTTATTAACAGAAGTTTTACTCTATTTGTTTTAAGATTCCAATACCTGTTTAAAATAATCAGCACTTTTATGTGTCATACAGCTGTGATTTGTAGTTAAGTGTCTTTTCAATTTTGCTGGTGCCATTGCTACATTTGCAAGTTGTTTGCCACAGACTAGGGACAATAGAATAAGATAACTTGGACCACCAGTCCATGTAAAACCATTGATAAGTAGCTTTCATTGTAAAGACAGACTTTTTTGTGTCCGTTGTTGCACTAGTGAAATGAGTGGGGAGTGTGTAATTCTTTATCTAACCTGATCAGAATTGCCCATTGCCTAGAATGCTTCTCTTGCATTTCACACCTCCTCTTCAAAAATTGTCGCATTGCACCGTCTTTAGAATGAAAACTTACCTCCAACTTTCTACTGTAAGTCAGTTGTCGGTGCATAAGGGGAAGTTGAAGGAGATAATTTGGGAGGAATGGACTCAACCAAGTAAACAGGGTCCTGCTGTGCATTGCCACGCTGGGCTGAGAGACCTCCAAAGCGATTGCTAATGGGGTTGTTCGGTCACTGCCCATCACTGTGAGCGCGAGAATCACCAATACACAAAGTTCAAAAGACAATGTTTATTTTTCCCTGCTGTGGAACCTGGTTGAGAAACCTGCTCAGAGAATGGTGTGTAAAATAAAAGTGTTCCAGTGAGCAGCAGTTCTGTGGGCAGTGTTGCTTTGTTAATGAGAGGAGTCAGAGGAGAATGGCCAGGCTGGTTCAAGCTGAGAGTAACACAAATAACCACACATTACAGTAGAGCATCTCTGAATGTACAGCCTGTCGAACCGTGAAGTGGATGGGCACAGCAGCAGAAGACCATGAACATACACTCAGTGGTCACTCTCTTCAGCCGACCATGTCGGTGCTCTCCATGAGGCCAAGGAATCTAATCTCATCGGCCCGTGATAGAGGGTTATGTAGGAGGGAGGAGTTAGATTGATTTTAGAGTGTGTCACAACATTCTAGGCTGAATAGTCAGCACTGTGCCGTCCTCTTTTATCTTCCTTTTCAATATCATTATCATATCGGATTCCACCAGCACCCTGGCAGCCCTTTCCAAGGACTCACCACTCTGTGTACATGGAAAAAAAGACCTTGCCTCATAAATCTCCTTTACTCTTTCCCTTGGCATGTTAAACCTGCACACTAGTATTTGAAATTTCCATCTTGGGCAAATGAATGTTTGCCCTGTCATTATTCTCAAATTTTTATTGACTTCTATCAGGTCTCCCCTCAGCCTCAGGTGCTCCAGAAAAACATCCGAAGTTTGTCTAAAGTCTCCTTATAGCTAATAATCCAGGCAACATCCTGGTGAACGTTCTTCTTGATCTATTCTGTTCGTTATAACCTGAAAATGCTCAAAAAAATTCCAAATGTTTTCCTTTTTGGGGATGAGTAACACTCTACAGCACTGGCAAACCGGGTTCATTTCCTTCTGTTGTCTGAATGGAGTTTGTATGTTCTCCCTGTGACCACATGGGTTTCCTCCGGGTGCTCTGGTTTCCTCCCACAGTCCAAAGACATAGGTTAATTGGTCACTTGGGTGTAATTGGGCAGTGTGGGCTCGTTACACTGGAAAAGCCTGTTACTGTTACCTGTAAATAAATAAATGCTTGTTGACTTTGCTCAGCCTTGTTATTTTCCAAGTGCCCTTTTGCACCTCTTTAAATAACATACCTGTGCTTTCCCTATCACCCTCCTGTCCTCCCATTGCAGGTATCGAAACTTCCGCACATTCACATCCCCGCGACTCACTCAGTTCTTCTGCCTGGCTCTGGATTCAAGTGGAGAGATTGTGTGCGCAGGCTCACAGGATTCGTTCGAGGTGTTCGTCTGGTCCATGCAGAGCGGCCGGCTGCTCGATGTAAGTGCGGAGTCTATTGCTTCATCGTGCATAGTGGTTTCCATCCTGAACCGGTGTGGATAACTTCACCCGCCTCAGCACTGAACTGATTCCACAACCGACAAACTCACTTTTCAAGGACTTGACAACTCATGTTCACAGTGTTGTTTATTTCTTCATTCATTCACACATTCACTCATTTATTAATTTATTTGTATTTACATAATTTGTCAGCTTTTGCACATTAGTTGTTTGTCTTTGCATGAAGTTTTTCATGGATTCTATTTTTTTGTGTTCTACTGTGAGTGCCCGCAAGAAAATGAATCTCAGGGTAGTGTATTAAGGTAATTTTGGCACGTCCTTTTGGCCCATTGGCCTTCATAAATCAGAGTCTTGAGTATGGGAGATGGGATGTTATGTTGAAGTTGTATAAGATGTTGATGAGGCCTAATTTGGAGTACTGTGTGCAGCTCTGGTTACCTACCTATGAACAAGATTGAAAGATTGCAGAGAAAATTGAAAAGGATGTTGCTAGGACTTGAGGACCTGAGGTATAGGGAAAGGTTGAGTAACACAGAAAACCTACAGCACAATGCAGGCCCTTTGGCCCACAAAGCTGTGCCGAGCATGTACTTACTTTAGAAATTACCAAGGGTTACCCGTAGCCCTCTATTTTTCTAAGCTCCATGTACCTGTCCAGGAGTCTCTTAAAAGACCCTATCGTATCTGCCTCCACTACCGTTACCGGCAGCCCACTCCACACACTCACCACTCTCTGTGTAAAAAAACTTACCCCTGACATCTCCTCTGTATCTACTTTCAAGCACCTTAAAACTGTGCGCTCTCATGTTAGCCATTTCAGCCCTGGGATAAAGCCTCTGACTATCCACACAATCAATGCCTCTCATCATTTTATACACCTCTATCAGGTCATCTCTTATCCTCCATCACACCAAGGAGAAAAGGCCGAGTTCACTCAACTTATTCTCTTACGGCATACTCCCCAATCCAAGCAACATCCTTGTAAATCTCCTCTGCACTCTCTCTATAGTTTCCACATCCTTCCTATAGTGAGGTGACCAGAACTGAGCACAGTACTCCAAGTGGGGTCTGACCAGGGTCCTATATAGCTGCAACATTACCTCTCGGCTCTTAAACTCAATCCCACGGTTGATGAAGGCCAATGCACCGTATGCCTTCTTAACCATACAGTCAACCTGTGCAGCAGCTTTGAGTGTCCAATGGATTCGGGCCCCAAGATCCCTCTGAACCTCCACACTGCCAAGAGTCTTACTATTAATACTAAATTCTGCCATCATATTTGACCTACCAAAACTGAGCTACCTCTGTCTGGGTTGAACACCATCTGCCACTTCTCAGCACAGTTTTGCATCCTATCAATGTCCTGCTGTAACCTCTGACAGCCCTCCACACTATCCACAACACCCCCAACCTTTGTGTCATCAGCAAATTTACTAACCCATCCCTCCACTTTTTCATCCAGGTCATTTATAAAAATCATAAAGAATAAGGGTCCCAGAACAGATCCCTGAGGCACTCCACTGGTCACCGACCTCCATGTAGAATATGACCCACCTACAACCACTCTTTGTCTTCTGTGGGCAAGCCACTTCTGGATCACAAAGCAATGTCCCCTTGGATCCCATGCTTCCTTACTTTCTCAATAAGCCTTGCATGGAGTACCTTATCAAATGCCTTGTTGAATTCGGTATACACTACATCTACTGCTCTACCTTCATCAATGCTTTTAGTCACATCCTCAAAAAATTCAATCAGGCTGGTAAGGCACAACCTGCCTTTGACAAAGCCACGCTGACTATTCCTAATCATATTATGCCTCTCCAAATGTTCATAAATCCTGCCTGACAGGATCTTCTCCATCAACTTAATAACAACTGAAGTAAGACTCACTGGTCTGTAATTTAGTGGGCTATCTCTACTCTCTTTCTTGAATAAGGGAACAACATCTGCAACCCTCCAATCTTCTGAAACTTCTCCTGTCCACATTGTTGATGCAAAGATCATTGCCAGAGGCTCAGCAATCTCCTCCCTTGCCTCACACAGTAGCCTGGAGTATATCTCGTGTGGTCCTGGTGACTTATCCAACTTGATGCTTCCCAAAAACTCCAGCACATCCTCTTTCTTAATGTCTATATGCTCAAGCTTTTCAGTCCGCTGTAAGTCATCCCTACAATCGCCAAGCTCCTTTTCCATAGTGAATACTGAAGCAAGTATTCATTAAGTACCTCTGCTATCTCCTCTTTTTCTATGCACACTTTTCCACTGTCACACTTAATTGGTCCTATTCTCTCACGTCTTATCCTCCAGCTCTTCACATACTTGTAGAATGCCTTGGGGCTTTCCTTAATCCTGCTCGCCAAGGCCTTCTCATGGTCCCTTCTAGCTCTCCTAATTTCATTCTTAAACTCCTTCCTGCTAGCCTCATAATCTTCTAGATCATTACCTAGTTTTTTGAACCTTTCGTAAGCTTTTCTTTTCTTCTTGACTCAATTTACAACTGCCTTTGAACACCATGGTTCCTGTACCCCACCATGCTTTCCCTGCCTCATTGGGACGTACCTATGCAGAATGTCATGCAGATATATCCTGAACATTTTCCAGATTTCTGCCATATATTTCCCTGAGAACATTTGCTCCCAATTTATACTTCCAAGTTCCTGCCTGATGGCCTCATATGTCCCGTTACTCCAATTAAACGCTTTCCTAACTTGTCTGTTCCTATCTCTCTCTCCAATGCTAAGGTAAAGGAGATAGAATTGTGATCATTATCTCCAAAATGCTTTCCCACTGAGAGACCTGACACCTGACCAGGTTCATTTCCCAATACCAGATCAAGTACAGCCTCTCCTCTTGTGAGCTTATCTACACCTTCCTGAACACACCTGACAAACTCGTCCCCATCTAAAGCCATTGTCCTAGGGGCAATGTTTTGGACATTAAAGTCTCTCACCATGACAACCCTGTTATTATTATATCTTTCCAGAATCTGTCTCCCTATCTGCTCCTCAATGTCCCTGTTAATATTGGGTGGTCTATAAAAAACACCCAGTAGAGTTATTGACCCCTTCCCGTTCCTAACTTCCACTCACAGAGACTTAGTAGTCAATCTCTCTCTGACTTGCACCTTTCCTGCAGCCGTGACACTATCTCTGATCAACAGTGCCACGTCTCCACCTCCCTCCCTGTCCTTTCTGAAACATCTAAAGCCTGGCACTTTAATTAACCATTCCTTCCCCTGAGGCATCCAAGTCTGTAATGGCCACAACGTCATAGCTCCAAGTACTGATCCATGCTTTTAGCTCATCCGCTTTGTTCGAAACAGTTGAGGCCAGTTCATGGGCTATATTTAAGAGGGAGTTAGATATGGCCCTTGTGGCTAAAGGGATCAAGGGGTATGGGGGGAAGGCTGGTACAGGATTCTGAGTTGGATGATCAGCCATGATTATACTGAATGGCAGTGCAGCCTTGAAGGGCTGAATGGCCTACTCCTGCACCTATTTTCTATGATTCTATGATGCTTCCTACATTAAAATAGACACATCTCAAACTATCAGTCTGAGTGCATCCCTTCTCTATCACCTGCCTAATCTCCCTCTCACACTGCCTACAAGCTTTCTCTATTTGTGAGCCAACCACCCCTTCCTCCTTCTCTTCAGTTCGGTTCCCACCCCCCAGCAATTCTAGTTTAAACTCTTCCCAGTAGCCTTAGCAAACCTCCCTGCCAGGATATTGGTCCCCCTCGGATTCAAGTGCAACCCGTACTTTTCGTACAGGTCACATCTGCCCCAAAAGAGGTCCCAATGATTCAGAAATCTGAATCCCTGCCCCCTGCTCCAATCCCTCAGCCACACATTTATCTTCCACATTAATACACTCTATTCCTATACTCACTGTTGTGTGGCACAGGCTATACTCCCGAGCTTTCTACCTTTGAGGTCCTGTTTCTCAGCTTCTTTCCTAGCTCCCTGTAGTCTGTTTTCAGGACCTCCTCATTTTTCCTACTTACATCGTTGGTACCAATATGTACCATGACCTCTGGCTGTTCTCCTTCCCAGCATATCGTGGACACGATCAGAAACATCCCGGACCCTGGCACCTGGGAGGCAAACTACCATCCAAGTTTCTTTCCTGCATCCACAGAATTGCCTGTCTGACCCCTAACTATAGACTCCCCTATCACTGCTGCCATCCTCTTCCTTTCCCTGCCCTTCTGAGCCACAGGGCCAGACTCTGTACCAGAGGCACGGCCACTGTTGCTTCCCCCAGGTAAGCCGTCCCGCCCCAACAGTACTCAAACAGGAGTACTTATTGTTAAGGGGGACAGCCACTGGGGTACTCTCTAGTATCTGACTCTTGCCCTTCCCTCTCCTGACTGTTTTTCTCTTATTTGTGTCCTGACGCCCCGGTGTGTCTTCTTGCCTATAGCCCCTGTCTATCACCTCCTCACTTTCCCTGACCAGACAAAGATCAAGTAGATTAGAACTATTCCCTGGAATGTAGGAGAATGAGGGGAGATTTCAGAGTTTTCAAAATTATGAGGGGTTAGTGCAGAATAATAGTTCAGCACAAACTAGATGGTCCGAATGGCCTGTTTCTGTGCTGTACTTTTGTGACTGTATCCAAACCCATCCAGGCAGCAGGGAGGAGTAGGGTCTAGTTGGTGAGTGGGTGACAGGTAGCGGGTCTGGGTGGAATGGGATGGGGCTGAAGATCTATTACCTGTTGTGGTGGGTTCCCACCTTTTGTCTTCTGTCATGGCTTCTGTCTCTGAGCACACTTCCTTGGCAAGGCTTCCCTTTCCTGCACCAATGACCCTTCTCTTTGTGGGACACCGCGCTCTGTCCTTTTCCTCACAGGATCTTTTCATCGCTTATTGCTGTTGAGACATCTATTGTCTCAACTTCAGCACTCCCCTTCTGTCTGCAAACCTTACCCCTCCTGAATGCCTTGCCCTCCACTCTCTGCAGTCAAAGACAGTGCTCCTGTCTGGGGGACTGACTTCTACCTTGCTGAGGTCAGGTGGCAACTGTGTAACGCCTGCTCTTACATATCCCTTGAAGAGAATCCCACTGAGGAGCATTAGGCCATTGTCTCGCATCCTCTCTAGCCTCTTGCTGTGGAGATCTCCCAGAACTACTTCCCTGGGCTTCGTCTGGGTGGCTGGGTGGAGATGTGCGTCTACCAAAAGAGGTGTAGGGCTCTCTTTCCCTCTGCTAGCCTGCAAGTCACCCGTGGGCAAGGTGTAGCACTTGCGTAGCCGCTCGATCAGGGTCACGTGAAACCATGGGAGCAGGTGGTGGATGGTCGTGTGAGCAGCCGGTGCACATCACAAGTCCTGGTGATACAACCACTGGCACCAGGCAGACAATCTCTGAGGAATATTGATAATGGTTGGGGTCACCCATCTTGTAAAGACACTGCCCAGAAGAAGGCAGTGGCAAACTTCTTCTGTCGAAGAGTTTACCAGGAACACTCATGGTCACGGGAAGACCACGTTCACCATGTCATATGACACGGCACATAATGAACAAATGGAGAGAGTAAATGCAAGCAGACTTTTTCCACTAAGGTTGAGAATTAGAGGTCATGGGTTAAAGAGGGTAGTAGGTGTGTGGAATTGGCAGCCAGTGGAAGTGGCGGATGCGGGTTTGATTTCAATATTTAAAAGATTTTGGATAGGTAGATGCATGGAGGGCTGTGGTCCAGATTCAGGTTGATGGGAGTAGGCCGAGGGAACTATTTCTGTGTTGCCAAACCCTTGATGGCCACTGAGAGGTAGAGAGGAGGAAGGGGTAGTGGGCAGCAAGTCTTGGTGGAGAGAGGCGGAGCTGAAGACCATCTGTTATCTGTGTGTGCCCTGTGGTAGGACAGGTGTGTGTCCTGTGGTAGGACAGGTGTGTGTCCTGTGATAGGACAGGTGTGTGTCCTGTGGTAGGACAGGTGTGTGTCCTGTGGTAGGACAGGTGTGTGTCCTGTGGTAGGACAGGTGTGTGTCCTGTGGTAGGACAGGTGAGTGCCCTGTGATAGGACAGGTGAGTGCCCTGTGATAGGACAGGTGTGTGCCCCGTGGTAGGACAGGTGTGTGCCCCGTGGTAGGACAGGTGTGTGCCCCGTGGTAGGACAGGTGTGTGTCCCGTGATAGGACAGGTGTGTGTCCCGTGGTAGGACAGGTGTGTGTCCCGTGGTAGGACAGGTGTGTGCCCCGTGGTAGGACAGGTGTGTGCCCCGTGGTAGGACAGGTGAGTGCCCCGTGGTAGGACAGGTGAGTGTCCCGTGGTAGGACAGGTGTGTGCCCCGTGGTAGGACAGCTGTGTGTCCCGTGGTAGGACAGGTGTGTGCCCCGTGGTAGGACAGGTGAGTGCCCCGTGGTAGGACAGGTGTGTGCCCCGTGGTAGGACAGGTGTGTGTCCCGTGGTAGGACAGGTGAGTGCCCCGTGGTAGGACAGGTGAGTGTCCCGTGGTAGGACAGGTGAGTGTCCCGTGGTAGGACAGGTGTGTGCCCCGTGGTAGGACAGGTGTGTGCCCCGTGGTAGGACAGGTGTGTGTCCCGTGGTAGGACAGGTGTGTGCCCCGTGGTAGGACAGGTGTGTGTCCCGTGGTAGGACAGGTGAGTGTCCCGTGGTAGGACAGGTGAGTGTCCCGTGGTAGGACAGGTGTGTGCCCCGTGGTAGGACAGGTGAGTGTCCCGTGGTAGGACAGGTGAGTGTCCCGTGGTAGGACAGGTGTGTGCCCCGTGGTAGGACAGGTGTGTGCCCCGTGGTAGGACAGGTGAGTGCCCCGTGGTAGGACAGGTGAGTGTCCCGTGGTAGGACAGGTGTGTGCCCCGTGGTAGGACAGGTGTGTGCCCCGTGGTAGGACAGGTGAGTGTCCCGTGGTAGGACAGGTGTGTGTCCCGTGGTAGGACAGGTGTGTGTCCCGTGGTAGGACAGGTGAGTGTCCCGTGGTGTGTGTGCCCCGTAGTAGGACAGGTGTGTGCCCCGTGGTAGGACAGGTGAGTGCCCCGTGGTAGGACAGGTGTGTGTCCCGTGGTAGGACAGGTGAGTGTCCCGTGGTAGGACAGGTGAGTGCCCCGTGGTAGGACAGGTGAGTGCCCCGTGGTAGGACAGGTGTGTGCCCCGTGGTAGGACAGGTGTGTGCCCCGTGGTAGGACAGGTGAGTGTCCCGTGGTAGGACAGCTGTGTGCCCGTGGTAGGACAGCTGTGTGTCCCGTGGTAGGACAGGTGAGTGCCCCGTGGTAGGACAGGTGTGTGTCCCGTGGTAGGACAGGTGAGTGTCCCGTGGTAGGACAGGTGAATGTCCCGTGGTAGGACAGGTGAGTGTCCCGTGGTAGGACAGGTGTGTGTCCCGTGGTAGGACAGGTTGTGTGTCCCGTGGTAGGACAGGTGAGTGTCCCGTGGTAGGACAGGTGTGTGTCCCGTGGTAGGACAGGTGTGTGTCCCGTGGTAGGACAGGTGAGTGTCCCGTGGTAGGACAGGTGAGTGTCCCGTGGTAGGACAGGTGTGTGCCCCGTGGTAGGACAGGTGAGTGTCCCGTGGTAGGACAGGTGAGTGCCCCGTGGTAGGACAGGTGAGTGCCCCGTGGTAGGACAGGTGTGTGTCCCGTGGTAGGACAGGTGAGTGTCCCGTGGTAGGACAGGTGTGTGTCCCGTGTAGGACAGGTGTGTGTCCCGTGGTAGGACAGGTGAGTGCCCCGTGGTAGGACAGGTGTGTGTCCCGTGGTAGGACAGGTGAGTGCCCCGTGGTAGGACAGGTGTGTGCCCCGTGGTAGGACAGGTGAGTGCCCCGTGGTAGGACAGGTGAGTGTCCCGTGGTAGGACAGGTGTGTGCCCCGTGGTAGGACAGGTGAGTGTCCCGTGGTAGGACAGGTGAGTGTCCCGTGTAGGACAGGGTGAGTGTCCCGTGGTAGGACAGGTGTGTGCCCCGTGGTAGGACAGGTGAGTGCCCCGTGGTAGGACAGGTGAGTGTCCCGTGGTAGGACAGGGTGTGTGCCCCGTGGTAGGACAGGTGTGTGCCCCGTGGTAGGACAGGTGAGTGTCCCGTGGTAGGACAGGTGTGTGTCCCGTGGTAGGACAGGTGTGTGTCCCGTGGTAGGACAGGTGTGTGCCCCGGTGGTAGGACAGGTGAGTGTCCCGTGGTAGGACAGGTGTGTGCCCCGTGGTAGGACAGGTGTGTGCCCCGTGGTAGGACAGGTGTGTGTCCCGTGGTAGGACAGGTGAGTGCCCCGTGGTAGGACAGGTGTGTGTCCCGTGGTAGGACAGGTGAGTGTCCCGTGGTAGGACAGGTGTGTGCCCCGTGGTAGGACAGGTGTGTGTCCCGTGGTAGGGACAGGTGTGTGTCCCGTGGTAGGACAGGTGTGTGCCCCGTGGTAGGACAGGTGTGTGCCCCGTGGTAGGACAGGTGTGTGTCCCGTGGTAGGACAGGTGTGTTCCCTGTGGTAGGACAGGTGTGTGTGTCTGTGGCCCCTAACCCCCCGTTCACCGTTTCACAGGTGCTGGCAGGACATGAGGGACCGGTGAGCAGCCTGAGTTTTAGCCCCACACAAACCATCCTGGCCAGCGCTTCCTGGGATAAGACGGTGAAGCTGTGGGATATGGCTGACAGCTGGAAGACAAAGGAGGACTCTCCGCATGACTTCTGACGGTGAGCACGACATCTCAGCTGCACACCGTGTATAGTAGTGGACCAAGAGAGAACGGTCAGCGTGTAGACCTCCAACCAAGAGAGAGGGACTGAGAGACACTGGTCAGTGTGCAGATCTCCCCCTGAGAGAGAGGGGCTGAGTGACACTAATCAGCGTATAGATCTCCCCCTGAGAGACACAGTTCAGTGTGTAAATCTCCCCCTGAGAGAGAGGGACTGAGAGACACCAGTCACTGTGCAGATCTCCACCCAAGAGAGAGGGGCTGAGAGACACCGATCAGTGTACAGATCTTCCCCTGAGAGAGAGGGACTGAGAGACAGCAGTCACTGTGCAGATCTCCACCCAAGAGAGAAGGGCTGAGAGACACTGATCAGTGTACAGATCTCCCCCTGAGAGAGAGGGACTGAGAGACAGCAGTCACTGTGCAGATCTCCACCCAAGAGAGAAGGGCTGAGAGACACCAATCAGTGTACAGATCTCCCCCTGAGAGAGAGGGGCTGAGTGACATTGATCAGCGTACAGATCTCCCCCTGAGAAATGCTGTTCGGTATGTAAATCTCCACCTGAGAGAGAGGGACTGAGAGACACCAGTCAGTGTACAGATCTCCCCCTGAGAAATGCTGTTCGGTATGTAAATCTCCACCTGAGAGAGAGGGACTGAGAGACACCAGTCAGTGTACAGATCTCCTGAGAGGGAGGGACCGAGAGACACTGGTCAGTTTACAGATCTCCCCTTGAGAGAGGGACTGAGAGACTCCCTCCAGTCAGTGTACAGATCTCCTCCTGAGTGAGAGGGACTGAGTGACACCAGTCAGTGTACAGATCTCTGAGGGAGGGAGGGGGGGGGAGGACCAGTCAGTGTACAGATCTCCACCTGCGGGGAGAGGGGACTAAGAGACACCAGAGTACAAAGAAAAGGACTAAGGGAGGGAGTAGCATGTTGTCTGTCTGTACAATGAGAAGGGTGTTTGAACCAATTTCTGTCCCTGTCCTCTCCAGCTGTCACTGACACTCTGTCCTTGTCTCCCCCAGCTCTGGCGGTCACCTTCCGGCCGGATGGCAGGGAACTGGCGGTGGTGACCCTGGACGGACAAATCACGTTCTGGGACGTGCAGGAGGCGGTGCAGACAGGGTCCATCGAGGGCCGGCATGACCTGCAGATTGGACGCAGGGAGCAAGACCGTATCACCGCGAAGCAGTCTGCCAAGGGCAGGTACTCCGAGGGCCCACCCGTGGGTGGGGGCTGTTGGGGCGGCAAAGGGGTCACCCATGGATGGGGGTGCACGGGTGGGTGTCACTGACAGTGGAGTTACCCATGGGTAGGGGTCAGGTGTTGCCTGTGAGGAGGTGTGAGTGGGTGGAGAGTGTCACCCGTAAGTAGGGGTGAATGGGTGGAGAGATCACCCGTGTGATGTACAGTGGTAGGGTCACCTGGCAGTGGGGGTGCAGGTGGCGTAAGGGGACGTCGAGGGGCGGGTCCACCATGGATGAAAGATATTTGGAGGGGGTGGGATACCCATAGCTGAGTAAGGTTCTCCAGTGGCTGAGGAGATGGAGGAAGGTGGGGTCTCCCATGGGTCAGGGATGGAGAGGGAGGGGGTCTCCCATGGGTCAGGGATGGAGAGGGAGGGGGTCTCCTATGGGTGAGGGATGGAGAGGGAGGAGTCTCCTGTGGGGTGAGGGATGGAGAGGGAGGGGTCTCCATGGGTCAGGGATGGAGAGGGAGGGGTCTCCTGTGGGTGAGGGATGGAGGAGGAGGGGTCTCCCATGGGTCAGGGATGGAGAGGGAGGGGTCTCGCATGGGTGAGGGATGGAAAGGGGAGGGGTCTCCCATGGGTGAGGGATGGAGAGGGAGGGGTCTCCTGTGGGTGAGGGATGGAGGAGGAGGGGGTCCTCCTGTTGGGTGAGGGGATGGGGGAAAGAAGGGAGTCCTGTTGTTGATAAGATGAGAGGTAGGATATCCCAGTGGCGAGTGGCAGAGAACACTTACACAGTCCCCTGGGTCGTGCTGCTACCCTCAGGTCATTCTCCACACTGTGCTACTCAGCGGACGGGCACTCGGTGCTGGCGGGGGGACAATCCCGCTTTGTCTGTATCTACAACGTCACTGAGCAGATCCTGGTGAAGAAATTCGAAATCTCCTGCAACCTGTCGCTCGACGCCATGCAGGTAAGGGGAGCGCTCTCTCTCACACACACACACCTCACTTGGGGAAGATTCAAACATATGCATATAAACACTCTCACACTGCACACTGACCCTCACTGGGTCAGTGAATGGGTCGCACACACATACACACCCCCCTATATACACCCCACGTACAACATCTCTCCCCCCCCCGCTCCTCTCTCGTCCCCCCTTCACTTCCTCTCTCCTCTCCCCTCCCCCCTCCTCCCCTCCCCTCCTCCCCTCCCCTCCCCTCTCCCCTCCCTCTCCTCCCCTCCCCTCTCTCCCCTCCCCTCTCCCCTCTCCCCCTCCCCCTCCCCCTCCCCCTCCCTCCTCCCCTCCCCCTCCCCTCCTCTCTCCCCTCCCCCCCCTCTCACCCCGCCCTTGCTGCTGTTCTCTGTAACATGCCCTGTTGCAGGAGTTCCTGGATCGTAGGAAGATGACAGAGTTTGGAAGCCTGGCGCTGATCGATGATGCTGCTGGTGATGATGGTGTGGCTGTCCGTCTGCCTGGGGTGAAGAAAGGTAAGGCAGAGAGGGCCGAGTGCTGTTGGGCTCAGTGCTGTCACGCTGTGACTGCTGCTCTCAGCCATACGGGGCCAGTCCGTCAGCTGAGACACTATTCTGTTCAGTGGAGTCACAGTCCACAGTCTTTCCCAGGGACACAGGCTTACGGTGAAGGGGAGAGAGAGTTATTCACACAGAGGGTGGTGAGTATTTGGAATGAGCTGCCAGAGTGAGTGGCTATGGCAGTACAATAATAACATTTAAAAGACACTTGGACAGCTAAATGGATAGGAAAGGTCTGAGGGTTATGGGACAGACATGGGTAAGTGAGACAAGGTAGTTGGGAACCTTGGATGGGTTGCATCAAGGGGTCTGGTTTCCGTGCTTTATGACCCTCTGACTAAGATTGATTCTTAAGAGTAGATTGAAAGATTGGCACAGCATCATTGTCTGACTCCATTTCTCCCAGTACTTTACCTCAACCTTTATTTTTTCGTTTAATTCTTTATTCTTTATAATTGTTGAATGTTTTTATTGCATGTCCGTACCCTGATTCAGGCACTGCAGCAAATTCCTAATCCACGTAAATATATACAGTGAATAAAGTTGATCCTTGGTCCTTACTTCTGAAGATACCTGTCGTGGGTACCCACTTACAAATGGATTGTACTTGATGTAATTTCCAGGGGGAGGTGGAGGAGCCATGGTCTGACCCGTCCTATTTCTGCCCAACGAGTCTCTTTAGCAGAGCTAGCGGGGGGTCTGAGTGAGGGCATTGCTTTCCTGAGTTGCAGATAATCTTTCTAAGCATGATGCTGTCTGTATGTTTGAAGTGTGGTTCCGTAGATTTAGAGGGAAAATACTGAGGTACTGTTTGAGTCCATTGTCCGTTCAGAAATCTGATGGCGGAAAGGGATAAAATGGTTTTTCAAAGGTTTCAAAGGTACATTTAATGTCAGAGAAATGTATACAATATACATCCTGAAATGCTTTTTTCTTCGCAACCATCCTCGAAAACAGTGGAGTGTTCCAAGGAATGAATGACAGTCAAATGTTAGAATCCTGGAGATCCTCCCCAGCTTTGCTCCCTCCCGTGTATAAGCAACAAATCCTCCCCCCCCCCCACCAGCAGAAAAAAGCATCAGCACCCGCCACCGACCACTTAAACACGAGCAAAGCAACGGCAAAGATACAGGCTTGCAGTTACCCCAAAGACTTAGTGTTTCACTCTGTATTCAACATACCACAGGTTCTCTCTCTCCCTAACAAGGGAGAAAGAGATGTCTCCGTTTTCCCAGCAAGTGGGGAGACATAACAAACAACTCGCTGGTTTACCATGTTAAAAGACTGCCATGTCACTTTTTTCGAGCTCTCTACCCAAAAATCTGGGCACACAACCGCAGATATTCCAATTCCCCCGACGACACATGGGTCTCCTGTTTTGACACTGATCCTTGATCCACCCGCTCCAGAGCCCCCGAGATCCTAGGCTTCCAAATCCGACCCGGAATTTTAGACTGAGTCCTTGGTGTGCCGAACAACAACAGCTGGTTATGAAACCCTGAGAGTGGGTCCCATTTCTGCAAAGCAGCATGGTCCCTGTGCAACTCCAGGTCAGAGTCTTCAAAAGAACCCTGAAAGGGAAAAATAAAGATATTAAAGGTGGAAATAGAGCTGTTTCCGAAGATGCAAGCAAAGAAGTCGCTGTTTAGCGCCATCACCACTCCGCTCTTGAATCATTGAGTGTGTGTGTCTTCAGGCTCTTGTACCTCCTCCCTGATGGTAGTACAGTCGGCCCTCCATATCTGCGGGTTCTGCATCCGTGGATCGAAAATATTCGAAAAAAATTCCAGAAAGTTCCAAAGAGCAAAACTTGAATTTGCTGCGCGCTGAGCACTACGCTGAATCCACGCAAATGAATAGGCATACCCTGCTGTAGCCTCCCGCCATTTCACAGATCCTCAGTCTCTCCCCAGCGCTCGTTTGAGCATTGTTCGCCTCGCGTCTCGTTCATTCACTACTTGTGAGCGAGAGGAAGGAGTTTAAGGCTAGTAAGGGATGACTGGCTGGCTGCGTAAAGCACTACAGCTGAGGCAGCGTCAGCGTTCCCAGAACAGCTACGATGGTTGCGTCTGTACTCAACATGTATAGACTTTTTTTTGTCATTATTCCCTAAACAATACAGTATAACAACTATTTACATCACATTTACATCGTATTAGGTATTATAAGTAATCTGGAGATGATTTAAAGTATACGGGAGGATGTGCGTAGTTTATATGCAAATACTACACCATTTTGTGTAAGGGACTTGAGCATCTGCGGATTTTGGTATCCGCGGGGGGTCCTGGAATCGATCCCCTGTGGATACCGAGCGACGACTGTAATGAGAAAAAGACATTACCCTGGGTAGTGGGGGTCCCTAATGATTGGTGTACTGCACAGATACAACAGGAGTATTCCCGCTCAGGCCCGACAAAGAGCTTTAAAAATCCCAGTCTCTTATAAAAGAGAAGTACCACTAGCAGAGTGGTCATCATGAGAGCGGTTGTTGTCGGAGTAGTCTTGAGTCAGAGTAGTAAGGCTTTAGATCAACAAGGCTTCGGTGCAAAGTCAAAGATCTTAAGGTGATAAGTCACCTGGGCCAGATGGACTACATCTCAGAGTCCTGAGAGAAGTTGCTAAAGAGATAACAGATACGTTGGTAATGATCTTTCAAGAATCATTTGATCCTGGCATGGTCTCAGAGGACTGGAAGATTGCAAATGTCACTCCACTCTTTAAGAAGGGAGGAAGGCAAAAGAAAGGAAATTATAGGCCAGTTAGCCTAACCTCTGTGGTTGGGCAAATGCTTGAGTCTATTATTAAGGATGAAGTTTTGAGGTACTCAGAGACTAATGATAAAATAAGTTAAAGTCAGCATGGTTTCTGTAAAGGGAAATCTTGCCTGACAAATCTGTTTGAGTTCTTCGAGAAAGTAACAAGCAGGGTGGACAAAGGAGAGGTGTTGAATGGCATTTTCTTGGATTTTCAGTAGGCATTTGATAAGGTGTCACACGTGAGGCTGCTTCACAAGATAAGATCTCATGGCATTACAGGAAAGATACTGGCATGGATAGAGGAATGGCTGACAGGCAGGAGGCAGTGAGTGGCAATAAAGGAGGCCTTTTTGGTTGGCTGCCAGTGACTAGTGGTGTTCCTCAGGGGTCAGTATTGGGACCGCTGTTTTTCATATTGGTTGTCAATTGTTTAGATAATAGAACTGAGATTGGGGATGGTATGAGGATGGTATGAAAATAGGAGGAAGGGTAGGTAGCGCTGAGGAAGCAATGCGACCGCAGCAGGACTTAAACAAATTGGAAGAATGGGCAAAAAAGTGGCAGATGGAATACAGTGTTGGGAAATGTATGATAATGCATTTTGGTAAAAGGAACAAAGGTGTAGACTATTATCTAACTAGGGAGAAGGTTCAGACATCAGAGGTGCAGGGGGACTTAGGGGTCCTCGTGCAAGACTCCCAGAAGGTTAATTTACAGCCTGAGTCTCTGGTAAAGAAGGCAAATACAATGTTGACATTTATTTCAAGGGGAATAGAATATAAAAGTAAGGAGATAATGCTGAGGCTTTATAAGACACTAGTCAGGCTACACTTAGGGTATTGTCAACAGTTTTAGGCCCCATATCTCAGAAAGGATATGTTGTCATTGGAGAGAGTCCAGAGGAGGTTCACAAGGATGATTCCAGGAGTGAAGGGGTTAACATATGTGGAGTGTTTGGCAGCTTTGGGCCTGTACTGACTGGAATTTAGAACAATGTGGGGGCGGGGGGTATCTCGTTGAAACCTACCTAATTTTGAAAGGACTATGTAGGGTGGATGTGGAGAAGATGTTTCCTATGGTGGGGGTATCCAGAACTGGAGGACACAAAATCGAGAGGCAACCCTTTAGAACAGAGGTAAAGAGGAATTTTTTTAGCCAGAAAGTAGCAAATCTGTGGAATGTTCTGCCACAGACTGCGGTGGAGGTATATTTAAGATGGAAGTTGATCGTTTCCTGATCGGTCAGGGCATCAAAGGATATGGCGAGAAGGCAGGTGTATGGGGTTGTGTGGGTTCCATGATCAGCCATGATGAAAGGGGGAGGTGACTCGATGGGCTGAATGGCCTAATGCTGCTCCTATGTCTTATGTTTTAAAGTAATTGCTGGTGTGCTTTAAAAAAAAATGATGGATGCTGCCTTTCTGAGGTACCATCTTTTGAAGATGTCCTGGATGTTTGGGGGCTAGTGTTCATGATGGAACTGGCTAAGCTTCGAACTTTCTCTGATCCTGTGCATGTAGCCTTCATACCTGACGGTGATGCAGCCAGTTAGAATGCTCTCCACAGTACATCTGTAGAAATTAGTGAGTGTCATTTGTGATATACCAAGTCTTAAAAATAATTCATTCTTGTAAATATTTTTATAATTATGAATGAAGTTTATTTTGTTTTGTTCTGGACTGTGTAGAGCTGTTGGGAGAGGGGCAGTTCTGTGGCCACACTAAGCTGACCCCTTGTCTTTGTGGTTGCTCCCCTAGGTGACATGAGCTTGCGCCACTTTAAGCCAGATATGCGTGTGACATGCCTTCGCTTCTCTCCGACAGGTAAGGACTGTTATGTATTAAGTGGAGCAAAAACGCCAGTGGAATAATTTGAGTAATCGCTGAGGATTTATAAGGCAATGCTGCTTTGGGCCCCTTATATAAGAAGAGATGTGCTGGCATTGGAGAGAGTCCAGAGAAGGTTCACAAGAATAATTCTGGATGAAAGGGTTAATATATGAGGACTGTGTGGCTCTGGGCCTGTACTTGCTGGAGTTCAGAAGAATGAGGGGCATTTCACTGAAACCTGCTGAATATTGAAAGGCCTGGATAGAGTGGATGTGGAGAGGATGTTTTCTACAGTGCGACAGTTGAGGACCAGAGGGCACAGCTTCAGAGTCAACGATCATTCGTTTAGAACAGAGATGAGAAATAGAGAAGATCTGCGTCATGGCTGATTTATTATCCCTCTCAATCTCATTCTCCTGCCTTCTCCACATTGACACTGACTGATCAAGAACTTATCAATCTCCACTTCAAATACACGCAATGACTTGGCCTCCACATCTCTCTGGCAATAAATTCCACAGATTCGCCACCTTCTGGTTAAAGAAATTCCTCCACACTCTGCTGAAAATGAATATTGCTTGAATATGAGGCTGTGCCCTCTGGTCCTTGAATCTTCCACCATAGGAAACATCCTCTCCACATCCATCCTATCGAGGCCTTTTAATATTCGATAGGTTTCAATGAGATTCTCCCCTCATTCTTCTAAACCAGCAAGTACAGGCCCAGAGCCGTTAAAATGCTCCTCGTACGATAACCCGTTCATTCCCAGAATCATTCTCGTAAGCTTCCTCTGGACCCTCTTTAAGGAAATTACAATTGCAGCTAATTGCAATCCAGTTTGGTTTACATGAGACACGCATATGGATTCCTATCACAATCAGGAGCCCCAATGCAAGACTTCAACCCAAAATGACAACTCTTCAAGGGCAGGGACAGTTAGCCACAGAGCGAAGCTCCCTCTATACTGTCCCATCACACACTCCCAGGGCAGGGACAGTTAGATACAGAGTGAAGCTCCCTCTACACTGTCCCATCACACACTCCCAGGGCAGGGACAGTTAGCTACAGAGCGAAGCTCCCTCTATACTGTCCCATCACACACTCCCAGGGCAGGGACAGTTAGGTACAGAGTGAAGCTCCCTCTACACTGTCCCATCACACACTCCCAGGGCAGGGACAGTTAGATACAGAGTGAAGCTCCCTCTACACCGTCCCATCACACACTCCCAGGGCAGGGACAGTTAGATACAGAGTGAAGCTCCCTCTACACTGTCCTATCACACACTCCCAGGGCAGGGACAGTTAGATACAGAGTGAAGCTCCCTCCACACTGTCCCACCACACACTCCCAGGGCAGGGACAGTTAGATACAGAGTGAAGCTCCCTCTACACTGTCCATCACACACTCCCAGGGCAGGGACAGTTAGAGTGAAGCTCCCTCTACACTGTCCCATCACACACTTCCAGGGCAGGGACAGTTAGATACAGAGTGAGGCTCCCTCCACACTGTCCCACCACACACTCCCAGGGCAGGGACAGTTAGATACAGAGTGAAGCTCCCTCCACACTGTCCATCACACACTCCCAGGGCAGGGACAGTTAGATACAGAGTGAAGCTCCCTCCACACTGTCCCACCACACACTCCCAGGGCAGGGACAGTTAGATACAGAGTGAAGCTCCCTCTACACTGTCCCATCACACACTCCTGGGGCAGGGACAGTTAGATACAGAGTGAAGCCCCCTCTACACTGTCCCATCACACACTCCTGGGGCAGGGACAGTTAGATACAGAGTGAAGCCCCCTCTACACTGTCCCATCACACACTCCCAGGATAGGGACAGTTAGATACAGAGTGAAGCCCCCTCTACACCGTCCCATTGCACACTCCCAGGGCAGGGACAGTTAGATACAGAGTGAAGCTCCCTCTACACTGTCCCATCACACACTCCCAGGGCAGGGACAGTTAGATACAGAGTAAAGTTACCTCTCTCCCTTGCAGGCCGGAGCTGGGCAGCCACGAGTACAGAAGGGCTGCTGATTTTCTCTCTGGATGGTGGTGTCGTGTTTGACCCCTTCGACCTGGATGAGGAGGTGACGCCGAGCAGCGTGCGGCGGGCAGTGCGGCAGAAGGAGTTCACTGTAGCCATTGTGATGGCTTTCCGCCTGAATGAGCAGAAGTTGACCTTGGAGGTGTTGGAAAACATCCCTCATGCAGAGAGTGAGTGTCTGTAACCCAGGGGTGTTCGACAGTGACCTAAAGACTCAGAGTGAGTGTCAGTAACCCAGGGGTGTTCGATTGTGACCCGGAGACACAGAGTGAGTGTCAGTAACCCAGGGGTGTTCGAGAGTGACCCGGAGACACAGAGTGAGTGTCAGTAACCCAGGGGTGTTCGATTGTGACCCGGAGACACAGAGTGAGTGTCAGTAACCCAGGGGTGTTCGAGAGTGACCCGGAGACACAGAGTGAGTGTCAGTAACCCAGGGGTGTTCGAGAGTGACCCGGAGACACAGAGTGAGTCTCAGTAACCCAGGGGTGTTCGAGAATGACCCGGAGACACAGAGTGAGTTTCAGTAACCCAGGGGTGTTCGAGAGTGACCCAGAGACACAGAGTGAGTGTCAGTAAACCAGGGGTGTTCGATTGTGACCCAGAGACACAGAGTGAGTGTCAGTAACCCAGGGGTGTTCGATTGTGACCCGGAGACACAGAGTGAGTGTCAGTAACCCAGGGGTGTTCGAGAGTGAGACAGAGTGAGTGTCAGTAAACCAGGGGTGTTCGAGAGTGACCCGGAGACACAGAGTGAGTGTCCGTAACCCAGGGGTGTTCAAGAGTGCCCTAAAGACACAGAGTGAGTGTCAATAACCCAGGGGTGTTTGATTGTGACCCGGAGACACAGAGTGAGTGTCAGTAACCCAGGGGTGTTCGAGAGTGACACGGAGACACAGAGTGAGTGTCAGTAACCCAGGGGTGTTCGAGAGTGACCTAAAGACACGGAGTGAGTGTCCGTAACCCAGGGGTGTTCGAGAGTGACACGGAGACACAGAGTGAGTGTCAGTAACCCAGAGGTGTTCGAGAGTGACCCGGAGACACGGAGTGAGTGTCCGTACAGCTCGAGGGAGTGGAGTGCCAGGGTCCCGGTAAGTGCCGAAGACGCCACTATTCCACCTGTTACCCCCAGGTTGGGGCCACTGGATGAGGCTCGAGTGGGATGAGTGTGGGAATGGGACAGTTAGGGTGAGGACTGGGGTGAGTGTGGGAACGGGACAGTGAGGGTGAGGAATGGGGTGAGTGTGGGAACGGGACAGTGAGGGTGAGGACTGGGGTGACGGTGTGGGAACGGGACAGTGAGGGTGAGGACTGGGGTGAGTGTGGGAACGGGACAGTGAGGGTGAGGACTGGGGTGAGTGTGGAAACGGGACAGTGAGGGTGAGGACTGGGGTGAGTGTGGGAACGGGACAGTGAGGGTGAGGACTGGGGTGAGTGTGGAAACGGGACAGTGAGGGTGAGGACTGGGGTGAGTGTGGGAACGAGACAGTGGGGGTGAGGACTGGGGTGAGTGTGGGAACGGGACAGTGAGATTGAGGACTGGGGTGGGTGTGGGAACGGGACAGTGAGGGTGAGGACTGGGGTGGGTGTGGGAACGGGACAGTGGGGGTGAGGACTGGGGTGAGTGTGGGAACGGGACAGTGAGGGTGAGGACTGGGGTGAGTGTGGGAACGGGACGGTGAGGCTGAGGACTGGGGTGAGTGTGGGAACGGGACGGTGAGGGTGAGGACTGGGGTGAGTGTGGGAACGGGACGGTGAGGGTGAGGACTGGGGTGAGTGTGGGAATGGTGAGGGTGAGGACTGGGGTGAGTGTGGGAATGGGACAGTGGGGGTGAGGACTGGGCTGAGTGTGGGAACGGGACAGTGGGGGTGAGGACTGGGGTGAGTGAGGGAACGGGACAGTGAGGGTGAGGACTGGGGTGAGTGTGGGAATGGGACAGTGGGGGTGAGGACTGGGCTGAGTGTGGGAACGGGACAGTGGGGGTGAGGACCGGGGTGAGTGAGGGAACGGGACAGTGAGGGTGAGGACTGGGGTGAGTGTGGGAACGGGACAGTGGGGGTGAGGACTGAGGTGAGTGTGGGAACGGGACAGTGGGGGTGAGGACTGGGGTGAGTGTGGGAACGGGACGGTGAGGCTGAGGACTGGGGTGAGTGTGGGAACGGGACGGTGAGGGTGAGGACTGGGGTGAGTGTGGGAATGGTGAGGGTGAGGACTGGGGTGAGTGTGGGAATGGGACAGTGGGGGTGAGGACTGGGCTGAGTGTGGGAACGGGACAGTGGGGGTGAGGACTGGGGTGAGTGAGGGAACGGGACAGTGAGGGTGAGGACTGGGGTGAGTGTGGGAACGGGACAGTGGGGGTGAGGACTGAGGTGAGTGTGGGAACGGGACAGTGGGGGTGAGGACTGAGGTGAGTGTGGGAACGGGACAGTGGGGGTGAGGACTGGGGTGAGTGTGGGAACGGGACAGTGAGGGTGATGGTGACCTGGGATGTCTCCATGAGGCATCTTTCCCCTGTATATCAGGGCCTGGAGGGTACTGCACAGGACAGTACTGTGTAATAGATTCCTGAGCAAGTTCACTGATGCCCTGTCCACCTGTCTTGCGGACGGGAGGGTTCAGTATACCAGGTCTATTTAAAGTGTGAGAGGTTGCAGTCCGTTTGAACATCGGAAGGTATTGCTCCTAAGTTCTGGCTGAACTTCAGCCCCACAATCCTGGTTTATGGGCACCGGTACGGAGAGGGGTGGCTTGCTTGGTGGATGTTGTAGTAGACTTGCTGTTGTGCCTGGTCAAGTTGGCCATTCATGGGTCCAGGCAGTGGGCTGGTGAAGGCTCTGTCCGAGCCGACTGCCTGCCCCTCTTCCGGGACTACGCTCGTGCCAGGGTGCCCTTAGAGAGGGAGCACATGACTATTATGGGTAGAGTGGGTGGATTTCCAGGAGCTGTGTCCCGATCTCGGGAATTGTGTGCATTATAAATGGTAATTACTGGATTTTAATTTGAATTCGGTAACGGTATTCTAACCCCTGCCCTTTGTATATCTTTTGTGCTTGACTAAAGCTTTGTACGTTTGTAAGAAGGGGGGGGTGGTAGCGAATCTCCCTGTGAACAGGCTCGCCATACCTCGTGTGTAATGATCAACCTCCCCTCTCTGCAGTTCCAGTCGTCTGTACGACCCTCCCGCCGCTGTACGTGGAGAAATTGCTGCAGTTCATCGCCTCGACCCTGGAGACATCCCGTCATCTGGAGTTCTTCCTGACCTGGGCTGAGCAGTTGCTGAGCCTGCACGGACAGAAGCTGAAGGCCCGGTGAGTGGGGTGCCACGTGGCTTCCCCTCCTGATTTATGGGGGTGGGGGGAGGCTCACTCGGTGGAAGCCCCAGTAGTCTTGCTCCTGGACAACTCCTGTGGTGTTCGGCACACCGGTTTGTCAAGTCCACCTAGTCACTTTGAGATGCGTCTGCATCACTGCCCTGGAGATCCTTCGACTGCCGGTACTTTCACCGAGGAGTTTGTACCCTCACCCCGTGGCCGCCTGGGTGCTCTGGTTTCCTCCCGCATTCCAGAGTCATGTGGATTGTGCGGGAATTGTCTCCTGTTGTGTACCAAGAAGACAGATTAATTCAATAGTGGAACAGACCCTTTGGCTATAGTGTCTGTGTGTGTGTGTGTGGTAGAGCTACTAGGACTTGATGTTTCAATCCCTATGGTAAGTCGGCATTCTCGATGTTGGCAGTGGGCTTGGAGTGGTGACAAGGAGGGAGGGTAGGTACGTCATTGGGGTCATCAGGTGGGCACCCTCCTTCTTTGACATTTCGTTGATAAGCTCACGACGTCTCCAGAGGGCCGAACGATGCTACCTGGCGTCCCAGATACACCCCCCCCTCAGTTCCATACCCTCCTGTCTTCATCTTGCGGCCCAGTTGTTGTCTTTCCTTTTAACCCAAATCCAATTGCTGCTTTCTTCTGCTGCATTTGACAAGGACTTGACTGCTTGTTGGAGGGAGTGACCCCTCACCCCCATCTTCTTCAATAGACTGGTCGTAGATGTAGCAACGAATCCCCTGCATCCCACTTCTACAGGGAAAATCTTGGTCTTCCAGCCATTCTGGGGACAGTTAAACGTACGTGGTCCAATTCTCTCCACTCCCTGTCCATTCGTGTGTCTTAGAGGTGTCAATTATATCAGCTTCCATCACAACCCTGGCAGCCCGTTCCAGGCACCTACCACTCTGCATGCAAACAAACAAAACTCACCACGGTGTCGGTGGTGGGGAGAGCATGCGACAGTGGTGGGGATACTGTGTGTAACTGTTAGTCTATTGTCAGCTCGGTGTCCATGGGGATACTGTGTGTAACTGTTGGTCTATTGTCAGCTCGGTGTCGATGGGGATACTGTGTGTAACTGTTAGTTTATTGTCAGCTCGGTGTCCATGGGGATATTGTGTGTAACTGTTAGTTTATTGTCAGCTCGGTGTCGATGGGGATACTGTGTGTAACTGTTAGTTTATTGTCAGCTCGGTGTCCATGGGGATACTGTGTGTAACTGTTAGTCTATTGTCAGCTCGGTGTCCATGGGGATACTGTGTGTAACTGTTAGTCTATTGTCAGCTCGGTGTCCATGGGGATACTGTGTGTAACTGTTAGTTTATTGTCAGCTCGGTGTCCATGGGGATACTGTGTGTAACTGTTAGTCTATTGTCAGCTCGGTGTCCATGGGGATACTGTGTGTAACTGTTAGTCTATTGTCAGCTCGGTGTCCATGGGGATACTGTGTGTAACTGTTAGTTTATTGTCAGCTCGGTGTCCATGGGGATATTGTGTGTAACTGTTAGTCTATTGTCAGCTCGGTGTCGATGGGGATACTGTGTCTAACTGTTAGTTTATTTCCTCAGCTCGGTGGACCTGCTGCCGGTGATCCAGTCCCTTCAGAGGAGCATCCAGCATCACTTCGACACCGTCTCTAAACTGTGAGTCTGTATATGGTGTCTCACCCTGGTTTGTCCTCCCAGAATGCAGCACCTCACACTTGGAGTCATAGAACACTACAGCAGAAAACAGACTGTTCAGCCCATCTAGACCATGCCAAAATGTTAATCTGCCGAGTACCATTGACCTGCAGTTGGACCATAGCCCTCCGAACCCCTGCCATCCAAATTTCTCTCCAATGTTGAAATGGAACCCTCATCCTCCACTTCCTCTGGCAGCTCGTTCCACACTCTCACCACCCTCTGAGTGAATATTTCACCCACAATTGCTTGTTTTAGACCCACCCAACCTCAGTGGAAGAAGCCTGCTTGCATTTACCCTATCTATACCCCTCATAATTTTGTAAACTTCTATCAAATCTTCTCAGTCTTCTGTGTTCTGGGGAATGAAGTCCCAACTTTAATCTTTCTCTATAACTCAGACCCTCAGTCTCTGTAACATCGTTTAATCTTTCTGTATAACTCAGACCCTCAAGTCTCTGTAACATCCTTGTAAATTTTCTCTGCTTTCTTTTAATCTTCATTACATCCTTCCTGTAGGTAGGTGACCAAAACTGCACACAATACTCCCAAGTTAGGCTTTGCCAACATCTTGTACAACTTCAATATAACATCCCAACTCCTGTACTCAGTACTTGGATTTATGAAAGAGAACGTGCCAAAAGCTTTCTATCTGTGATGCCATTTTCAAGGAATTATGGACCTGTATTCCCAGATCCCATTGTCCTACCACAGCTTTCAGTGCCCTACCATACACTGTGTAAGACCTACTCTGGTTGGTCGTACCAAAGTGCAACGCCTCACACTAATCTGCATTAAATTCCATCTGTCATTTTTCAGCCAATTCTTCAGCTGGTCCAGATGTCGCTGCAAGCTCCATTAGCCTTCCTTGCTGCCCACTACACCTCCAATCTTATAGGCAATAGGTGCAGGAGTAGGCTATTCGGCCCTTCGAGCCAGCACCACCATTCACTGTGATCATGGCTGATCATCCACAATCAGTATCCAGTTCCTGCCTTCTCCCCATAACCTTTGATTCCGCTGGTGTCATTCACAAATTTGCTGATCCAGTTAACCACATTATCATCCATATTGTTGATGTTGATGACCCAGGACTGATTCTGGTGAGTTTCCAAGCTCTCAATCTGCCCTGAACTGGAACTCTCCAACCTATCAGATAATGAGACGTTAGAACAGAATTAGACCATTCGGCCTGACCAATCAGATCTGCTCCACCATTCCATCATGGCTGACTTATTATCCCTCTCAACCCCATTCTCCTGCCTTCTCCCCGTAACCTGACTGATCAAGATCTGTCAACCCCCACTTTAAATATACTCAATGACTTGGCCTACACAGTCATCTGTGGCAATGAATTCCATACATTCACCATCCTCTGGCTAAAGAAATTCCTCTTCATCAATGTTCGAAATGGATGCCCCTCTATTCCGAAGCTGTGTCTTCTGGTCCTAGACTCCCCCACTATCGGAAACATCCTCTCCACATCCGCTGTATCTGTCCCTCTGGTCCTAGACTCCCCCACTATAGGAAACGTCCTCTCCACATCCACTCTATCTGTGTCCTCTGGTCCTAGACTCCCCCACTATAGGAAACATCCTCTCCACATCCACTCTATCTGTGTCCTCTGGTCCTAGACTCCCCACTATAGGAAACATCCTCTCCACATCCACTATCTCAAGGCCTTTCAGTATTCAATAGGTAATTAGATGCCCCCTCATTCTTCTAAATTCCAGTGAGTACAGGCCCAGAGCCATTAAATGATCCTCATACATTAACTGATTCATTCCTGGAATCATTCTCTTGAACCTCGACAGGACCCTCTCCAATGCCAACACATCATTTGTACATAAGAGGTCCTGAGCTGCTCGCAGTACTCAGTGCGTTCTGACCTGTGGGGGTGTGGGGGTTCAGTGGGGTGGATTTGACTCAGCGCCATGCCTGCCTGCTGTTGTACGGAGCTGTTTGACTGACGTCATTCTCACTCCAATGGCCTGTAGGTGTGACTGGAATCGCTACAATATGAGGTTCGCTCTCGCTCTGTCCCAGCAGCGTGGGATGAAACGTCCCGTAGAGGCGGAGGAAACCGACAGCGAGTCCAAGGAATGCGAGAGCTCTGGGGATGATCTCACGGAGGGAAGCGATTGAGAACTGTGAGCACTGCTCCCTCCCAGCTCAGCACTGCGACTACAGACATGCTACAGGTGGTGTGTGCAGTCAGGGACGCAACCGGTTCGGCTGTGAGTGAAGTGTGTAGAATTGGTACTTCGCACCACAGGAGTTTATGTGGTCTGCTGGTGTGGACTGGAAGCCATGCTGAGGAAGGAACCATCCATGCTCTGGGAGTGTGCGATGGGACAGTGTAGAGGAAGATTCACTCTGTGTCTAACTGTCCCTGCCCTGGGAGTGTGTGATGGGACGGTGTAGAGGGAGCTTCACTCTGTATCTAACTGTCCCTGCCCTGGGAGTGTGTGATGGGACAGTGTAGAGGGAGCTTCACTCTGTATCTAACTGTCCCTGTCCTGGGAGTGTGCGATGGGACAGTGTAGAGGGAGCTTCACTCTGTATCTAACTGTCCCTGCCCTGGGAGTGTGTGATGGGACAGTGTAGAGGGAGCTTCACTCTGTATCTAACTGTCCCTGTCCTGGGAGTGTGTGATGGGACAGTGTAGAGGGAGCTTCACTCTGTATCTAACTCATACTGTTCCTGCCCTGAAAATCACAGGGAACTTTATCTGTGATTCACTCCCTAAGAATATTTTGTGTGATCTGATCCAAACACTGAATTCCTTCCCGGATCACTTGTTCTGCTACATTGAGACCGTTCTGAATGTAAATAATGTATAATAAATTTGTGATACAGAGTTGGATGTTTTTAATGTAAATTTTGCAGGTTTGGCTATGTTTTCTGACCTGCCCGGTCACGTTGATAGGGAGGGTGTTCGATCCAAAAGAGAAAACTGTTGACTGGGGGTGGGAGTTTGCTCTGAACTGGTTTGTTGGTGAATCGAGGATGAGTAGTTCACTCCAAGATGTGAACGACACGGACATAGGAAGTGTCCCGACTGGCTGGACTGGCCACACAGCATTTACGAAAGGGAAAAACAGTCCAATATTTATTCCTGATGAAGGGTCTCGGCCCGAGACATCAACTGTTTATTCACTTCCACAGATGCTGCCTGGCCTGCTGAGTTCCTCCAGCATTTTGTGTGTTACTTTGGATTTCCAGCATCTGCAGAATCTCTTCTGTTAACAATTCAAACTAATTCCATCTGCCTGTACATGGTCTGTATCTGCCTATTCCCTGTCTGTTCATGTCACGGTTCATACCCCCTTAAAGGCACTGTAGCACTCTCCGGAAAAATAAACACACCCTCTCCCTCTCAGCCGAAAGCTACAACCTCCAGTATTTGACAGTTCTTTCCTAGCTGTGGAGGCCAAGTCCTTGTTTGTATTTAAGGCAAGATACAGGAAGAAGGCAGGAGCTTGGGGCTGAAAGGAAAATTGGATCAGCTATAGTGAAATGGCAGAGCAGACTCGATGGGCTGAATGGCCGAATCTGTTCCTTTATCATCTGGTCTAATTGAATTTGTTCCTTACATCCTTCACATACATGAGGAGTAAAACTCTTCACCTTGCGTCTCCATCTAAATGTGCAATGTGCTATTTATAGTCATTTGTAATAAATGGTATGTAAAACAGGACAGTCAATATAACAAAAATACAATTGTGTCAGAATGAATTAATCAGTCTGATGGCCTGGTGGAAGAAGCTGTCCTGGATCCTGTTGGTCCTGGCTTTTATGCTGTGGTACTGTTTCCCGGATGGTAACAGCTGGAACAGTTGGTGGTTGGGGTGATCCGGGTCCCCAATGATCCTTCGGGCCCTTTTTGCACACCTGTCTTTGTAACTGTCCTGAATAGTGGGAAGTCACTCAAAGTTCAGAGTAAATTTATTATCGAAGTACATTACTCTGTATGGCCTTGTGATCCTTCTCTTGCGGGCGTTTAGAGGAACAATAAAGAAATACAATAGAATTTATGAAAAACTATACATGGACGAAGGCGGACCAACAACCAATGTGCAAAAGAAGCCAATTTGTACAAATAAAAAGTAATAATGAGAGCATGAGTTGCAGGGTCTGTGAAAATGAGACTGTAGTTTGTGAAATCAGTTCAGAGACCAGGTGAGTGAAGTTATCCACACTGATTCAGGGGCCTGATGGTTAGAGACTGGGTGAGTGAAGTTATCCACACTGGTTCAGGGGCCTGATGGTTAGAGACTAGGTGAGTGAAATTATCCACACTGGTTCAAGAGCCTGATGGTTAGAAACTGGGTGAGTGAAGTTATCCAAACTGGTTCAGGACCCTGATAACTTAGAGATTGGGTGAGTGAAGTTATCCACACTGATTCAGGAGCCTGATGGTTCAGAGATTGGGTGAGTGAAGTTATCCACACTGGTTATCAACCCCGCCCTATCTATGACTTTCATAATCTGATGCATCAACCCTCAGCCTCCAGAAAAACAACCCAAGTTTGTCCAACCTCTACTTGTAGCATGTGCCCGCTAAACCAGCCATTATCCCGGTAAACCTCTTCTGCACCCTCTCTGAAGCCTCGACATCCTTCCTGTATGGGGTGACCAGAACAGTTTGCAATAATCCAGACGTGGCCTAAACAGAATTTTATAAAACTGCAAACTGACTCCCTCATTCTTGTATTGAATGCTCCAACAAGTGAGGGCGACCACACTCTGTCACCCTATTGAGTGATGGACTTGGACCCTCGGTACATCAACACTATTTGCAGCATACTTTTCCGTTTTACCTCTCAAGCTAACAGTTCTCACTTGCCCAAATTAAATTCCATCTGCCTATATGTGTGACTGATCTATAACCTGCTGTGTGTTCCGACAATCACCTTTCTTACTTGCCCCTACTGACAGCTCGCCAGAGTCCTGGGCCAGCATTTCACGTTGTCCCGACGTGTGTCCTTCCTCTCCCGGGTATGAGGTCTTTGCACTTTCTGTAGCTCTGGGTTTCTACGGGATGGGCTTGTAGCCCCATGCCTGACACCCCCCTTTCAAATCCGGGATTGGGAACATCCGTGGTGGAGTTAAAATTCTTAAATATCTCATTTTTGTGTTGTCTGCAAACACTAATGATTCCAACTATACTTTCATCCAAATCATTTATAGCCCTTCATTTTACATCATATTGTATGTGGGAGGGAAGGGTTAGATCACCCATCAGGACTGGAGGTCAGAGGAAGAGGTAGGGGAGGGGAGGAAGAGGTGCAAGGCGGTAGGTGATGGCTGAAACCAGAAAGGAGGGGAGGGTGAAGTAAAGAGATGGGAAGTTGATTGGTGAAAGAGGTAAAGGGCGGGAAAAGCGGGGAATCTGATAGAGGATGGAGGCCATGGAAGAAAGAAAAGGGGGGAGGAGAACCAGAGGGCAGGTAAGGAGTTAAAGTGAGAGGGTGTAACAGGATGGGAATGGTGATGGCGGGGGTGGCATTACTGGAATTTGAGCAATCAGGTTGGAGGCTACTCAGATGGAAAATAAGGTGTTGTTCCTCCAACCTGAGTCTGGACTCATTACAGCAGGAGAGGAGGATGTGGACTGACATACGGGAAGGAAGTGGAATTAAAATGGGTGTCCACTGGGAGATCCTGTTATTTTGGCGGACAGCTGATCAAGAGTCAGCAAGTGTTGCTTGGGGTCAGTGTGTGTGCTTAGGGTTAATGGGCATGTTTAGGACTAGGGTAAGGGTTTAGTATTTGGCGATATGTTCCGGGTAATGTGTTTTGGATCAGGGAATGTGTGGTGTGTATGGTTATGGGATGTGTTTAGGGTTTAGGTGTGTTTTGGGTCAGGGGATGTCTTCTGGGTGTGTAAAGATACTGGATGTGTTTAGGGTCATAGTGTGTAAGGATAGTGGATGTGTTTAGTGTCGGGATGCCTAGGGTTAGGGTGTGTAAGATTAGGGATATGTTGTAGGGTCAGGCGATGTCTAGGGTTCGGATGTGTAGGATTAGGGATGTGTGTAGGGTCCGGATGTCTAGGGTTAGTGTGTGCAAGATTAGGAGATGTCTAGGATTAGTGTGTGTAAGGGGTATGTGTAGGGTCAGGGGTTGTGTTTAGTGTTGGGGTCAGATCTTGAATGAGGGAGTAGAGGTTCCAAGGGCTGGTTATTTAAAATTGAGCAACGTGGACGTTTCTTCCCATCTGGTACGGAGGGGCTACTGCACAGGACCGAAAGAAGCTGCAGAAAGTTGTACATCTCATCAGCTCCATCTTGGGCACTAGCCTACAAAGTACCCAGGACATCTTTCGGGAGCAGTGTCTCAGAAAGACAGCGTCCATTATTAAGGACCTCCAGCACCCAGGACATGCCCTTTTCTCACTGTTACCAGCAGGTAGAATGGTGAGTGCGTGGAATGGGCTGCCGGCAATGGTGGTGGAGGCAGATACGATAAGAGACTTAGATAGGTACATGGAGCTTAGTAAAATAGAGGGCTATAGGTAAGCCTAGTAATTTCTAAGGTAGGGACATGTTCGGCACAGCTTTGTGGGCCAAAGGGCCTGTATCGTGGTGTAGGTTTTCTATGTTTCTATGTAGGAAATTACAGGGGTCTGAAGGCACACACTCAGCGATTCAGGAACAGCTTCTTCCCCTCTGCCATCTGATTCCTAAATGAACGTTGAAGCTTTGGACACTACCTCACTTTTTTTTTAATGTACAGTATTTCTATTTTTGCACATTTTAAAAATCTATTCAATATACATAATTGATTTGCTTGTTAATATATTATGATGTTTTATTCCTCTCTCTTTACTAGATTATTTATTGTATTGAGCTGCTGCTGCTAAATTAACAAATTTCATGTCACATGCTGGTGATCATAAACCTGATTCGGATCTGCCCTTGCCCCATCCTCTGCTGCAATACCAGGGATAGGGTTCCTCTTGTCCTCCTCTACCACCCTCCTGCCTCCACGTCCAGCACATAATTCTCTGTAACTTCTGCCACTTTCAACGGGATCCCACCACCAATTACATCATTCCCTCCCCTTCCCCCTCTTTCTGTTTTCCACAGGGATCGCTCCCTACGCGACTCCCTTGTCCATTTGTCCCTCCCCACTGATCTCCCTCCTGGCACTTATCCTTGCAAGCGAAACAAGTGCTACACCAAACCCTACACATCCTTGCGCAGTACCACTCAGGGCCCTAAACAGTCCTTCCAGGTGAGGTGATACTTCACCTGTGAGCCTGGTAGTGTCATCTACTGTATCTGGATGTAGATTAGGAGACTGCTTCGCCGAGCACCTATGCTCTGTCTGCCAGAAAAAGTGGGATTTCCCAGTGGCCACCCATTTTAATTCCACCTCCCATTCCCATTCTTACATCATGGCCTCCTCTACTGTAAAGATGAGGCTACACTCAGGAACAACACCTTTTAGTCCATCTGGGTGGCCTCCAACCTGATGGCATGAACATCGATTTCTCGAACTTCTGGTAATGCACCCCACCCCCCACCACCGTTATTCCCCATTCCTGTTTCCCTGTCTCACCTTATCTGTTCCCTGTTACACCTGCCCATCACCTCCCTCTTGTGCCCCACCCCTTCCTTTTCTTCCACGGCCTTCTGTCCTCTCCTATCAGATTCCCCCTTACCAGGTCTTTATCTCTTTCACCAATCAACTTCCCAGCTCTTTACTTCAGCCCTCCCTCTCCCCATTCTTCCCATTCCCCCAAGCTTCTTGCTCTAACTTCTCTTCTTTCCATATATACTGCCTGACCTGTCGAGTTACTCCAGCATTTTGTGTGTTGCTCTGGATTTCCAACATCTGCGCAATTTCTCGTCAGTCTCTGGGATTTTCTACCTCGGACAGCTGTGGAGACCAGATCATTAGATGTAGTTAGAGGTTTTGGGAAGATGTTGAAGAGGCTCTGATTGGGTCCGTTGTGGTCTTATTTCCAGGCGGGGACAGCTTTGATGGACTGAATGGCCCGCTCCTGCTATTTTCTCGTGTTCTCGAGCTCACCTCTCACGGCTTTCCCTCTGCAGCAGCTCCTCCGTGTGGGAGAAGATATATTCAGCTCACTCTAAAATGGAAAATTAATCTGTCTCATTGGCAGAGAGCTAAAGTCTGACCACGTTAGTTCACAGTGTAGTCAGTCAAGTCAATCACCTGGACAAAGGAAGGTGTTTGTAACTGTCACAAACAAGAGACCTGGAAATCCGAGCAACACACACAAAACAACACACATAAAAGTTGCTGGTGAACGCAGCAGGCCAGGCAGCATCTCTAGGAAGAGGTGCAGTCGACGTTTCAGGCCGAGACCCTTCGTCAGGACTAGCTGAAGGAAGAGTGATTAAGGGATTTGAAAGTTGGAGGGGGAGATCCGAAATGATAGGAGAAGACAGGAGGGGGAGGGATGGAGCCAAGAGCTGGACAGGTGATTGGCAAAGGGGATACGAGAGGATCATGAGACAGGAGGTCCAGGGAGAAAGACAAGGGGAGGGGGAAACAGAGGATGGGCAAGGGGTATAGTCAGAGGGAGAAAAAGGAGAGTGAGAGAAAGAATGTGTGTATATAAATAAATAACGGATGGGGTACGAAGGGGAGGTAGGGCATTAACGGAGGTTAGAGAAGTCAGTGTTCATGCCATCAGGTTGGAGGCTACCCAGACGGAATATAAGGTGTTGTTCCTCCAACCTGAGTGTGGCTTCATCTTTACAGTAGAGGAGGCCGTGGAAAGACATGTCAGAATGGGAATGGGATGTGGAATTAAAATGTGTGGCCACTGGGAGATCCTGCTTTCTCTGGCGGACAGGGTGAACGCAGCAGGCCAGTCACACAAAACGTTGGAAGAACTCAGCAGGTCTTTTCCATAGATGCTGCCTGGCCTGCTGAGTTCCTCCAGCATTTTGTGTGTTGTCTGTAATTGTCTGTGATGCGAAAAAGATGGAATAAAGACAGGAATTGCAACAACCCCGAGAAATTGGTAGAATTCGGACTGAAAGCGGAGGGAAAGACTGAGAATCAGATCTTCTCTCACTGTAATAAGTCGTGGTTTTTATGGTAAAAATCCGATGTACTGGGAGAGGTCGTCACTGGGGGAGTTATCGGAGGAAGATGGGGACGGGCTAATGAAGGTTATGGGAGAAAACCGGGGTCGGACAAGTCACCGCCCGGGCAGTGGGCTGACTGCAGGATCGGTGCGAACCAAGACCGGTCACCCTGTGGCTCCCAACCCCGACCTTGTCGCTGTAGCCTGGACCAGAGGACGGGACAACAACCAGGATCACACCGTCTCCCCACCCCGCCCTCACACCCAGACTGCCCCGCGCCTATCATATGGCTGAGGCCGCCCTCACACCCAGACTGCCCCGCGCCCATCAGATCGTGAGGCCGCCCTCACACCCAGACTGCCCCGCGCCTATCATATGGCTGAGGCCGCCCTCACACCCAGACTGCCCCGCGCCCATCATATGGCTGAGGCCGCCCTCACACCCAGACTGCCCCGCGCGTTGCCATGTTGCTGAGGCCGCTTGCCCTCCAGCTTCGCCGCTGTCGGTTTCACTCGACCGCCCGTGGGCCGTCCGGGGCCAGGGTGGCGGTGGTGAGTGTTTGGGGAGGAAGGGGACTGTCCGAGTCCCGGGCTGTTGCGCGGGCAGATAGGCCTGGTGGTGGTTTGACCGGAGCCTCGGACTGGGGGCGGAAGGGCTGACTGCTGAACTCCGATCTGGGCTAGCAATGAACCAAAGTTCAAAGTCAAATTTATTATCAGAGTGCATACATGTCACCACGTGCAACAAGAGATTCTTTTTCTGCATACATACTTTGCAAATGTATGGGACAGGAACTGTAAGCAGGATCATTGAAAGAGCGAGAGTGTAGAAGACAACAAACTGCAAATGTTAAAATAAATAAATAGCAATAAGTAACGAGAGCATGAAGTACTGTAACCAGATAAAGAGTCCTTAAAGTCAGATCACTGGTTGTGGGAACACCAGAAATAGAATGAGTGTAGTTATCCCCTTTTGTTCAAGAGCCTGATGGTTGAGGGGTATAAACTGTCCTTAAACCTGGTGGTGCGAATCCCAAGGCAACAGCGAGAAAAGAAATGGCCTGGGTGGTGAGGATCTTTGATGATGATCATAAACACAAAAGAGATTCTGCAGATGATGGAAATCCAGAGCAACACACACACACACACACACACAGTGCTAGAGGAACTCAACAAGTCAGGCAGCATCTATGGAGAGGAATTGGTAGTTGATGTTTTGAGAAAAACTCTGGCTTCTTCCCCCTCTATTTGCAATCCTGATGAAGGGTCTCGGCCTCTTATGCAGGTGATGGATACATCCTTAGCTCCTGAATTCAATTGGCTGATTGCTGGAGGAATTCAGCAGGTCAGGCAGCATCTATGAAAGTGAATAAACAGCTGCTTCTCTGAGGATGGTTACCTGGTCGTGGTGGAGAGGCATGCGTGTTCCTGTGATCCCAAGAGCTATGCTGTTTGGAGTTTAGCACCTGGTAGGGTCGCCCATGGCGTTAAGGTCAAGGGAGAGGTTCCAGACGAAGAGCGATCCAACTGAGACCTCAGCGGTGCAGCTGCCAGAAGATCATGGCACGTCACAATGGCAGTGAAGACAGAGAAAGTACCCAGTCTTCTTGCATTGCATGCCACTGGACCCTGACCCTGATCTGTGAAGAACCGTTGGGTGGCTGCCCCGGCAATCACTCAAGTCGAGTCTGATCTTCGAAGGGAATAACCCACTGGGAGAATATCATTCTCAACTTGGGCAGATAGTATTAGTGTGATCACTCAAGTGGAGGTAGTTAACAGAACAGCACAGGAATGTACCTTTAGGCTAGAGTATTGCGCCAAACTGCATTACAAATAAAATGACCAACTAAACTAATCACTTCTGAATACAAAATACCCATAACCTTCCTCAGGTGCCTAACCAAGACCTGTGTGCAGTCCTCTGTTATATCTGACTCTAGTACCACCCAAGGCTATGCACTCCTGGCACCCAGCCCTCTGTTTATAAAAATGTCTCCTTTGAATTGACCCCCTCTCAACTTCAGTGCATGTCCTCTGGTGTTAGACGTTTGGTGTATTGATGCTGTTGTGTTCCTGCAGGTGCTGTCAGGCTGTGGAGTGTTTGATGGCACCGAGATCCACGAGGCCTCAGCGTAAGAATCTATTTCATTTTGTGCCCAAAACCTTCTTTGCCGTGAATTGTTTAATCTGTGGTGACCCTGTGTGATGGGACAGTGTAGAGGGAACTCCACTCTATCTAACTGTCGTTGCCCTGTGAGTGTGTGATGGGACAGTGCAGAGGGAGCTTCACTCTGTATCTAACTGCCCCTGCCCTGGGAGTGTGTGATGGGACAGTGTAGAGGGAGCTTCAGTCTGTATCTAACTGTCCCTGCCCTGGGAGTGTGTGCTGGGACAGTATAGAGGGAGCTTCACTCTGTATCTAACTGTCCCTGTCCTGGGAGTGTGTGATGGGACAGTGTAGAGGGAGCTTCACTCAGTATCTAACTGTCCCTGGCCCGGGAGTGTGTGATGGGACAGTGTAGAGGGAGCTTCGCTCTGCGTCTAACTGTCCCTGCCCTGGGAGTGTGTGATGGGACAGTGTAGAGGGAGCTTCACTCTGTGTCTAACTGTCCTTGCCCTGTGAGTGTGTGATGGGACAGTGCAGAGGGAGCTTCACTCTGTATCTAACTGCCCCTGCCCTGGGAGTGTGTGATGGGACAGTGTAGAGGGAGCTTCAGTCTGTATCTAACTGTCCCTGCCCTGGGAGTGTGTGCTGGGACAGTATAGAGGGAGCTTCACTCTGTATCTAACTGTCCCTGCCCTGGGAGTGTGTGATGGGACAGTGTAGAGGGAGCTTCACTCTGTGTCTAACTGTCCTTGCCCTGGGAGTGTGTGATGGGACAGTGTAGAGGGAGCTTCACTCTGTATCGAACTGTCCCTGCCCTGGGAGTGTGTGAAGGGACAGTGCAGAGGGAGCTTCACTCTGTATCTAACTGCCCCTGCCCTGGGAGTGTGTGATGGGACAGTGTAGAGGGAGCTTCAGTCTGTATCTAACTGTCCCTGCCCTGGGAGTGTGTGCTGGGACAGTATAGAGGGAGCTTCACTCTGTATCTAACTGTCCCTGTCCTGGGAGTGTGTGATGGGACAGTGTAGAGGGAACTTCACTCAGTATCTAACTGTCCCTGGCCCGGGAATGTGTGATGGGACAGTGTAGAGGGAGCTTCGCTCTGTGTCTAACTGTCCCTGCCCTGGGAGTGTGTGATGGGACAGTGTAGAGGGAGCTTCACTCTGTGTCTAACTGTCCTTGCCCTGGGAGTGTGTGATGGGACAGTGTAGAGGGGGCTTCACTCTGTATCTAACTGTCCCTGCCCTAGGAATGTGTGAAGGGACAGTGCAGAGGGAGCTTCACTCTGTATCTAACTGCCCCTGCCCTGGGAGTGTGTGATGGGACAGTGTAGAGGGAGCTTCAGTCTGTATCTAACTGTCCCTGCCCTGGGAGTGTGTGCTGGGACAGTATAGAGGGAGCTTCACTCTGTATCTAACTGTCCCTGTCCTGGGAGTGTGTGATGGGACAGTGTAGAGGGAACTCCACTCTATCTAACTGTCGTTGCCCTGTGAGTGTGTGATGGGACAGTGCAGAGGGAGCTTCACTCTGTATCTAACTGCCCCTGCCCTGGGAGTGTGTGAAGGGACAGTGTAGAGGGAGCTTCACTCTGTATCGAACTGTCCCTGTCCTGGGAGTGTGTGATGGGACAGTGTAGAGGGAGCTTCACTCAGTATCTAACTGTCCCTGGCCCGGGAGTGTGTGATGGGACAGTGTAGAGGGAGCTTCGCTCTGCGTCTAACTGTCCCTGCCCTGGGAGTGTGTGATGGGACAGTGTAGAGGGAGCTTCACTCTGTGTCTAACTGTCCTTGCCCTGTGAGTGTGTGATGGGACAGTGCAGAGGGAGCTTCACTCTGTATCTAACTGCCCCTGCCCTGGGAGTGTGTGATGGGACAGTGTAGAGGGAGCTTCAGTCTGTATCTTACTGTCCCTGCCCTGGGAGTGTGTGCTGGGACAGTATAGAGGGAGCTTCACTCTGTATCTAACTGTCCCTGTCCTGGGAGTGTGTGATGGGACAGTGTAGAGGGAGCTTCACTCAGTATCTAACTGTCCCTGGCCCGGGAGTGTGTGATGGGACAGTGTAGAGGGAGCTTCGCTCTGCGTCTAACTGTCCCTGCCCTGGGAGTGTGTGATGGGACAGTGTAGAGGGAGCTTCACTCTGTGTCTAACTGTCCTTGCCCTGGGAGTGTGTGATGGGACAGTGTAGAGGGAGCTTCACTCTGTATCGAACTGTCCCTGCCCTGGGAGTGTGTGAAGGGACAGTGCAGAGGGAGCTTCACTCTGTATCTAACTGCCCCTGCCCTGGGAGTGTGTGATGGGACAGTGTAGAGGGAGCTTCAGTCTGTATCTAACTGTCCCTGCCCTGGGAGTGTGTGCTGGGACAGTATAGAGGGAGCTTCACTCTGTATCTAACTGTCCCTGTCCTGGGAGTGTGTGATGGGACAGTGTAGAGGGAGCTTCACTCAGTATCTAACTGTCCCTGGCCCGGGAATGTGTGATGGGACAGTGTAGAGGGAGCTTCGCTCTGTGTCTAACTGTCCCTGCCCTGGGAGTGTGTGATGGGACAGTGTAGAGGGAGCTTCACTCTGTGTCTAACTGTCCTTGCCCTGGGAGTGTGTGATGGGACAGTGTAGAGGGGGCTTCACTCTGTATCTAACTGTCCCTGCCCTAGGAATGTGTGAAGGGACAGTGCAGAGGGAGCTTCACTCTGTATCTAACTGCCCCTGCCCTGGGAGTGTGTGATGGGACAGTGTAGAGGGAGCTTCAGTCTGTATCTAACTGTCCCTGCCCTGGGAGTGTGTGCTGGGACAGTATAGATGGAGCTTCACTGTGTATCTAACTGTCCCTGTCCTGGGAGTGTGTGATGGGACAGTGTAGAGGGAGCTTCACTCAGTATCTAACTGTCCCTGGCCTGGGAATGTGTGATGGGACAGTGTAGAGGGAGCTTCGCTCTGTGTCTAACTGTCCCTGCCCTGGGAGTGTGTGAAGGGACAGTGTAGAGGGAGCTTCACTCTGTGTCTAACTGTCCTTGCCCTGGGAGTGTGTGATGGGACAGTGTAGAGGGAGCTTCACTCTGTATCGAACTGTCCCTGCCCTGGGAGTGTGTGAAGGGACAGTGCAGAGGGAGCTTCACTCTGTATCTAACTGCCCCTGCCCTGGGAGTGTGTGATGGGACAGTGTAGAGGGAGCTTCACTCTGTATCGAACTGTCCCTGTCCTGGGAGTGTGTGAAGGGACAGTGTAGAGGGAGCTTCACTCTGTATCTAACTGTCCTTGCCCTGGGAGTGTGTGATGGCACAGTGTAGAGGGACTTGTCATTGGAACATGGGTCTCTGCTCTCTCTGTTGTCTGAGCTGCTCTCTGACCTGTGCTGTTTTACCTTGACATAGGATCCTCGTCCACCTGAGTCGAGGAGGTGCGGACTTCCAGGTCTATGCCCCGAATGTGTCGCAGATGCACGTCATTGACCATGTGAAGGGGGAAGCAGCTGCAGAGAGCCGGTGAGTCCCCCATTACACCATGACCAGATACCTTGCTTGTGCTGCTTTTTGGTGAATGCAGTCTCAGATCTGTAGTGGCCATGCTGAGATTCAAACTTGTGTCGTCTATGTTGTCAATACTCCAAGGACACAGATGAACTCCTGTATCTCAGCTGCATTACCTAGAACACTAACGGACGGGGGAGGGAGTGGGGTGTATGTAACAGGGGGAAGAGCAGAACAGCTTCAGTTAGTTGATTCATGGGGTGCTGGGTTAGTTGTATACAGAGAGATTGGGACTGTTTGTGTGTGTGATTTCTCCCCCAGTGAGGGTGTGTGTGTGTGTGTGTGCATTGCATGTACTGTTTCTGCATAAATTTGATCTAAAATATGATCAAATCTTCATGTCGAGAACCCAATTAAATAAATAACACAAAAATATATTTGTTCATTTATTTATTGAGAAAAGATATCCAATATTACATGTATTTGTTGGAAAAAGTATGTGAACTTTTGCTTTCAATAACTGGTGTGACCCCCTTGTACTGCAATAACTTCAATCAAATGTTTCCGATAACTGTTTATCGGTCCTGCACATTGGCTTCAAGGAATGTTAGGCCATTCCTCCTTTCAACTCTAGGAAATCAGTGGGCTTCCTTGCATGAACTGCTTGCTTCAGGTCCTTCCACAGCACTTCTACAGGATTAAGGTCAGGACTTTGACTCGGCCATTCCAGAACACAAATTTTCTTCTTTTTAAACCACTCTGTTGTTGATTTACTCTTGTCTTTCGGATCATTGTCTTGTTACGTTGTCTAACTTCTGTTAAGCTTCAGGTGGACTGCTACCCTGAAAGGGCTTCATACAATTTTGAATTCATTGTTGCTTCAACGATTGCAAGCTGTCCAGGCCCTGAGGCTGAAAATCAGCCCCCATCTATGATTCTCCTTCCACCATGCTTCACAGTTGGGATGAGGTTCTGGTGTTGGCGTGCATTGCCCGTTTTCCTCCAAACATAGCAATGCAGATTCCTGCCAAAAAGTTTCAACATTTGTCTCACCTGTCTACAGAATATTGTCCCAGAAGTGTTGTAGAACATCCAGGTGGTCTTTTGCAAACTTGAGACATGCAGCAATGTTTTTTTGGAGAGCAGTGGTGTCCTTCCATGAACACAATTCTTGTTCAGTGCTTTTCTTATAGTGGACTCATGAACAGAGACTTTACCACATTCTAGAGATCTCTGCAGATGTTTTGGTGTTACCCTTGTTCTTTTTCACCACCTTCAGCATTGCACGTTGTGCTTTTGGTGTGATATTTGCAGGATGTCCACTCCTGGTGAGAGTAGTTTCCTCCATTTGTACCCTACCATCCTTTCCCTGTCTCATTGGAATGTACCTATGCAGAACGCGACGCATATATTCCTTAAACATTTGCCGTATTTCTGTTGTACATTTCCCTAAGAATATCTGTTCCCAATTTATGCTTCCAAGATCCTGCCTTATAGCCTCATGTTTCCCCTTACTCCAATTAAACACTTTCCTAACTTGTCTGTTCCTATCCCTCTCCAATGCTATGGTAAGGAGATAGAATTGTGATCACTATCTCCAAAAGCTGTCCCACTGAGAGACCTGACACCTGACCAGGTTCAGTTCCCAAAATCAGATCAAGTACAGCCTCTCCTCTTGTAGGCTTTTTTATACATATATATATATATATAGTGTCAGGAAACATTCCTGAACATACCTAACAAGCTCCACCCCATTTAAACCTCTCGCTCTAGGGACATGCCAATCGATATTTGGGAAATTAAAATCTCCCACCCTATTATTATTACACCTTTCCAGAATCTGTCTCCCTATCTGCTCCTTGATGTCCCTCTTACTATTGGATGGTCTAGAATAGAACACCCAGTACAGTTATTGATGACTTCCTGCTTTTCTGCGGTCGTGACACTATCTCTGATCAACAGTACCACATCCCCACCTGTTCCTCCCTTCCTGTAGTCTCTGAGACATCTATACCTGGCACTTTAGGTAACCATTCCTGCCTCCGAACCATCCAAGTCTCTGTAATGGCCACGACATCACAGCTCTAAGTACTGATCCATGCTCTTAGCTCATCCGCTTTGTTCATGATGCTTCCTGCATTAAAATAGACACATCTCAAACTATCAGTCTGAGTGCATCCCTTCTCTATCACCTGCCTATTCTCCCTCTCACACTGCCTACAAGCTTTCTCTATTTGTGAGCCAACCACCCCTTCCTCCTTCTCTTCAGTTTGGTTCCCATCCCCCAGCAATTCTAGTTTAAGCTCTCCCCAATAGCCTTAGCAAACCTCCCTGCCAGGATATTGGTGCTCCTCAGATTCAAGTGCAACCCGTACTTTTTGTACAGGTCACATCTGCCCCAAAAGAGGTCCCAATGATCCAGAAATCTGAATCCCTGCCCCCTGTTCCAATCCTTCAGCCACGCATTTATCCTCCACCTCATTCTGTTCCTATACTCACTGTTGCGTGGCACAGGCAGTAATCCCGAGATTACTACCTTTGAGGTCCTGCCTCTCAACTTCCTTCCAAACTCCCTGTAGTCTGTTTTCAGAACCTCCTCCCTTTTCCTACCTATGTCATTGGTACCAATATGTACCACGACCTCTGGCTGTTCACCTTCCCACTTCAGGATACTGTGGACGCGATCAGAAACATCCCGGACCCTGGCACCCGGGAGGCAAACTACCATCCGTGTTTCTTTCTTACGTCCACAGAATCGCCTGTCTGACCCCCCCCCCCCCAACTATACAGTCCCCTATTACCGCTGCCTTCTTCCTTTCCCTGCCCTTCTGAGCCACAGGGCCAGACTCTGTGCTACAGGCTTTCCCTTTGCCTCTTCCCCAAAAAGCTGCAATTGGTAAAGCATCCGGGCAGCAGTTGTTTTATGTGCAGTCTCTCCCATCTCAGCCGCTGAAACTTGTAACTTCTCCAGGGTTGTCATAGGTCTCTTGGTGGCCTCCCCCACCAGTCCCCTTCTTGCACAGCCACTAGTTTTTGAGGACAGCCTGCTCTAGGCAGATTTACAGCTGCACTAGATTCTTTATATTTCTTAATGATTGACTTGTATCCATTTCCTGACGTGCTTTTCAATAACCTTTTTTGTGGAGTTGCTTGGAGTGTCCTCTTGTCTTCATGGTTTAGTTTAGGATACTGACTCACCAGCAGTTGTATCTTCCAGATACAGGTGTGTTTTTACTTTGATCAATTGAAACACCTTGGCTGAACATAGGTCTCCAAAAACATATCCATTTAACTAATTATCTGACTACTAAAGCCAATTGGCTGCACCAATGATGATTTAGTATGCCATATTAAAGGGAGTGAACACTTATGCAATCAATTATTTACTGTTTTATATTTGTAATTAATTTAGATTACTCTGTAGAGATCTGTTTTCACTTTTGACATGAAAGAGTTTTTCTGTTGATCAGTGTCAAAAAAGCCAAATTAAATTGACTGTAATTCAGTGTTCTAAAACAATAAAACATGAAAATATTCGAGAAGGTGTGAATATTTTCTATAGGCACTGTGTGTGTGTGTGTGTGTGTGTGTGTGTGTGTGTGTGTGTGTTGGGAGGTGTGTGTGTATGTATGTGCTCAGACTCCCTGACACTGTACTGTGCCTTTTACTTCCTGATTCCTGTTGTCAGGAACGTTCTGGTGGAGTCGGCGAGAATTGCCCGTGGTCAGGTTCTGGACCTGGTCCGTCTCCGAGCCGAGGATCACGATGCTGTCATCTTCCCTGGTGGATTTGGGGCAGCCAAGAACCTGTGAGTGATGAAGCTGATTGTCAGTGTTGTGGAGATTGTCGGGGTAGGTGAGGGGTGAGAGAACTATGTTTAGAACACACACGCTCCCACCCTGTGTTCACTTGCCAGCCTGCTGGGATCACCGTGGTTTGCAGCTTTGTCACTGACCAGTTTGTGCTTCGGCCCCACCCTCCTGATCTTTGGTCATGCGGTGCGGAGGGACGAGGGTTATTCACAGCTCCAGGCAGCAGGTCGTCGAGGACTCTGACTGAAGCGACTGCCTGCCCCTCTTCTGGGGCTACATCCATGCCAGGATATCTCTGGAGGAGCCTGTGGTCTCTGGTATTACAGGAAAAATACTAGCTTGAATAGGAGATAGACGAGCAGGTGTCAGAGAGTGGGGAAAAAGGGGCAGAGATGATAAATCTGCGATGATGGAATGGTGGAGCAGAGTCAGTAGGTCAAATGGCCGGATTCTGCTCCTATATCTTATTGTATGGCACATTGGGGGATTTCAGGGAACAGTGGGGCCCGAAGAGGCTCGAGTGGGTAGTAGATAGCAATACCGTGGATTCTGGTTAATCGGGCTGATAGTTAATCAGTTAACTCTTAAAGAACAAAAATGAATTGAGGAAACAGCTGGGGTTTATTTGTTTATTTGGGACATTGTGCCACTTACTTGGGGCAACATACTGTTCTGAACAGTTTCTAACTAGTGCCAACCGCATGCACTTGTTAGACACTACACTGTGATTAGAGCAAACAATTTTTAAGTAGCATCAGTTATGACATTCTGATTATTGTGCATAGAACTTTGTTAGTGAGTTAGTTTTTTAACGAGTGGTATTGAGAGTGGTAATCAAATCACAAACAATAGAAAATCTGCAGATGCTGGAAATCCAAGCCAGACACAAAATGCTGGAGGAATTCAGCAGACCAGGCAGCATCTAGGAAAAGAATACAGTCAATGTTTGAGCAAAATCGCAAAACGTCACTTGGAGACCACCAGAAGGCTTTGGGATTGTGGAGAATCATGTGGGCAGCGGACTGAAACAATTTCTTTTCCTAGAAAGACTCTGTTTTGTGGAATTTGTTGGTTTGTGTCCCTTCAGTGCTGAGCATTGTCTGCAGCGGGCAGTCTAATCTCTGGTGGCAGTGGGGATGGATTTGTTCTGTTTTCACCTTGCATTCTGTGAACAGTTTTGGGTTCTTCATCTAAGAAAAGATATGCTGATATTGGAGAGGGTTCGGAGGAGGTTCACAAGGATGATTCTGGAAATGAAAGGGTTATCATACGAGGAACGTTTGATGGCTCTGGGTCTGTACTCGCTGGAATTCAGAAGGATGAGGGGGGATCTCATTGAAACCTTTCAGATGTTGAAAGGCCTAGACAGAGTAAATGTGAATAGGATGTTTCCCATGGTGGGGGAGTCTACGACAAGATGGCACAGCCTCAGGGTAGAGGGGCATCCATTTAAAACAGAAATGTGGAGAAATTTCTTTAACCAGAGGGTGGTGAATTTGTGGAATTTATTACCACAGGCAGCTGTGGAGGCCAGGTCATTGGGTGTATTTAAGGCAGAGATTGATAAGTTCTGAATTGGACATGGCATTAAAGGTTACAGGGAGAATGGTGGGGAGTGGGGCTGAGGAGGGAAAAATTGAATCAGCCATGGAGTGGTGGAGCAGACCCGATGGGCCAAATGGCCCAGTTCTGCTGCTATGTCCTATGGTTTTGTGAAAACAGAATACTCCTCCTGTTCTGAGTGCCTAGCCCAGGGCGACTGGGTGAAGAAGATTGTGGAATTTGAAGTGGTTAGAGGAAGAGTGGACTTGCCTGGAAGATGCCTGCATGTTCGCAGTGGCATAGATGGTACTGAGGTTTTAAAACTCTATGGACTTCCTGTCTATCCACTCCTTTTTCCCTCCTGTCTCATCTCTGGACTGTTTGCTGGTGTTCAGCTGGGTATAGACTGTGTGGCATTGAAGTCTGAATTTCTGACTACATGTTGGATTGTCTTGCTGAGCTGCATCTCCAAGACATTGGCACTGCAGTTGTATGCTCCTGCTGTTCCCAGGACGGTCTGCTGAAGGGTCTCGTCCTGAAAAGACGACTGTACTCTTTTCCATAGATGCTGGCTGGCCTGCTGAGTTCCTCCAGCAGTTTGGGTGTGTTGCTTGAGATGAACTTAATGGGTACTTTGCATTTGTCTTCACTTTGGAAGACCCTAGCAGTGTGCCATAGGTCCGCGAGTGTTAGAGAGCAGGAGTGAGTGTCATTGGTATTACAAAGGAAAAAGAGCGAGGCAAGCTCAAAGGTCTTAAGGTGGATAAGTCACCTGGACCAGATGGACCACATCCCAGAATCCTGAGAGAGGTTGCTGAAGAGATAACAGATGCACTGGTCATGATTTTTCAAGAATCACTTGATTCTGGCATGGTCCCAGAGGACTGGAAGATTGCAAATGTCACTCCAGTCTTTAAGAAGGGAGGAAGACAAAAGATGGGAAATTATAGCCCAGTTGGCCTAACCTCAGTGGTTGGGAAGGTGTTGGAGTCCATTATTAAGCATGAGGTTATGAGGTACTTGGAGACGAATGATAAAATAAGTCAAAGTCAGCATGGTTTCTGTAAAGGGAATTCTTGCCTGACAAATCTGCTAGAGCTTTTTGAGGAAGTTACAAGCAGGGTGACAAAGGAGAGGCAGTGGATGTCATTTACTCGGATTTTCAGAAAGAGTTTGATAAGGTGCCACACATGAGGCTGCTTAACAAGATAAAATGCTGTGGCATTACAGGAAAGATACTGGCATGGATAGAGGAATGGCTGACAGGCAGGAGGCAGCGAGTGGGAATAAAGGAGACATTTTCTGGTTGGCTGCCAGTGACTAGTGGTTTTCCTCAGGGGTCAGTATTGGGACTGCTACTTTTCACATTGTTTGTCAGTGATTTGGATAATGGAATTGCTGGCTTTGTGGCAAAATTTGCTGATGATACAAAGATAGGTGGAGGGGTAGGTAGCGCTGAGGAAGCAATGCAATTACAGCAGGACTTAGACAAATTTTATGGGCAAAAAAGTGGCAGATGGAATACAATGCTGGGAAATGTATGATAGTGCATTTTGGTAAAAGGAACAATAGTGCAGACTATTATCTAAATGGGGAGAAGGTTCAAACACCAGAGGTGCAGAGGGACTTAGGAGTCCCCGTGCAAGACTCCCAGAAGGTTAATTTACAAGTTGAGTCTGTGGTAAGGAAGACAAATGCAATGTTGACATTTATTTCAAGGGGAATAGAATATAAAAGCAAGGAGATAATGCTGAGCCTTTATAAGACACTAGTCAGGCTGCACTTGGAGTATTGTCAACAGTTTTAGGCCCCATATCACAGAAAGGATGTGTTGTCATTGGAGAGAGTCCAGAGGAGGTTCACAAGGATTATTCCGGGAATGAAGAGGTTAACATATGAGGAGTATTTGGCAGCTTTGGGCCTGTACTGACTGGAACTTAGAAGAATGCGGGAGGATCTCATTTGAAACCTACCGAATGTTCAAAGGACTATGTAGGGTGGAGGTGGAGAAGATGTTTCCTGTGGTGGGGGTATCCAGAACTAGAGGGCACAGTGTCAAAATTGAGGGGCGATCCTTTAGAACAGAGGTAAGGAGGAATTATTTTAGCCAGAGAGTAGTGAATCTGTGGAATGCTCTGCCTCAGACTGAGGTGAAGGCCAAGTCAGTGGGTATATTTAAAGCAGAAGTTGATCATTTCCTGGTCAGTCGGGGCATCAAAAGATATGGCAGGAAGGCAGGTATGTGGGACTGAACGAGATCCAGGAACAGCCATGATGGAATGGCAGAGCAGACTCAGTGGGCTGAATGGCCTCATTCTGCTCCTTTGTCTTATTGCGCAGTGCGAATGATGGTTCAGGTGACAGGTGGGAGGCGAAGAAGAAATGTTTGAATGCTTCTCTCTCAGAGGAGGAGAGGAGAGGGCGGTTACTGTTGAATCAAACCCAGAGACTGGGGACGCCTCTGAATTGGAGGTCGACATGCCTCAGCATATCTGCAGCCTGAAATGGTGGAGGGATGTGTCCCCTGCGACTGGGGATCAGGTGCCACATGAGGAGGCATCTCCTGAACGTCTGTCCTCCGGGCTGGTGAGCGGTGCCACTGCGGGGAGGCAGACTTACCTTCAGTTGAGACTCTGCACTCAGAGCACGTACTCACTGGGGAGGGGCAAGGCCCTGTAGGTGGAGGGTCACCAATGGGATTAGTTTCTCAGATTGTTGCCTCATTCGAGGCCAAGTTCTTTGTTGAGCGTCTGGCTCTGGTGCATGAGGAGAACTGGATTGCCGTCCCAAGTAGCTGTTCAGAGAGAAGGTGTCCCAGCAGGGGAGGAGCGAGGGGACTCTGCTAGCACTGATTCCAGGGAGGGGAACAAGGGTGTAGAGGTGGGCATGGCTCAGCCAGGTCCTGGCTTTGAGAGGGATTCTGGAACCAGGCGTGGTGGGGCCTCCCTCGCTTACTGATCCTGGGGATGGTGGGGTCTTCTGTTAGGGCTGTGGTGAGGAGTGAGATGGTCACATTGGGTGTAGGTAATGACAGCTTGGAGGTGACAAGAGTGTGGGACACAGTGAAGGGGGAAGAGGGGGACACTTCTGAAGCCAAGATGGCAGACTTCCTGACCCCCAGCACCATCACAGTCCGTGAGTTCGTGAGGGACTACTGGAGGAAACCTTTCAAGGCCCAGACACGAGGAAATCTGCAGATGCTGCAAATTCAAGCAACACACACAAAAAATGCTGGTGAACGCAGCAGGCCAGGCAGCATCTCTAGGAAGCGGTACAGTCGACGTTTCGGGCTGAGACCCTTACATCAGGACTAACTGAAAGAAGAGATTGTAGTCCTGACGAAGGTTCTCGGCCTGAAGCATCGACTGTACCTCTTCCTATAGATGCTGCCTGGCCTGCTGTGTTCACCAGCATTTCTTGTGTGTGTTGCTTTCAAGGCCCAGTTAGCCACTGATCACTGGTTGGGTCTGGAAGGGGTCATCCAGTCGATCTGCACGGTCCTCCAAAAGAAGAGGAAGGAAGCTGAAGTGACCTGTAAGGAGAGGCGCCAGTTTAAGAGACTCCTGGAGAAGGGTTGTAGGGCGAAGATGGGAGAGCGCTCAAAGGAGGGCTCTGCTCCTCTCCCAGGGGCTCTGGTGAGGGATCTCAATAAGATGCGTCATGAAGTTCAGTGTAGCAACCCTGAATGTCCATGGCGGTAGAAGGACTCGCCGCAGATTCTATCATCTCTGTCCTCCGGGATGGGAGATACGCGGTGAGCGTTTTGCAGGAAACCCGCACCGTTCCAGGAGAAGAACCCACCTGGCGGCAGGAGTGACGAGGTGGGGTCCACACGACCCCCCTCAACTCCACTTCCATCTTGTTGGCCCTTTTTTTTGCAGCCTGGGATATTGCAGGTTCAGGAACTCGTGCCAGGCCACCTGCTTCACCTTGCTGTGTGCCGATGCATTTTGTAAACGTGTGTGCCTCTGAGCCGGGCCTGATGCAGGCGCGCCCCTTCCGAGAGGTTTCCACGTTGCTGGGTCCATTGGTCATAGTATGTATGTGATTTCAAATGCACCTAGGGGAGAGGGATGGCACTGGTCTATTCAGAGAGAGGGTGTCCCAGCGGCCGAGGACTGAGAGGACTGTTCTTGCGCTCATTCTGGGGGGGGTAACAAGGGTGTGGAGGTCAGCATGACCCAGCCACATAAGGTGAGCCGTTTTGCAGGAATACTCACCTTGTCCTTCAGTGACCCTCCAAAGTATTTCCTGTACGGGCTGCTCCTGCAAGCCTTTCATTTCCTTGCCTTCGTCTGGCGGCAGAGTAGGTGCCCAGTGGAAGTCTCTTTATGCAAGGGTCCTTCCCCTGTACACTGGGGATCTGGGGTGGAAGGTGTTCCATCGGGCTGTACCGTTCAACAGGTTCACTGACACCTGGTCCTCCTGTCCATGTTGTGACCGGGAGGAGTCAGTGTACCATGCTTAGTGGAGTGTGAGAGGTTGCAGACCCTGAAGGGGCTGCTGCTCAGCTTCTGGTTGCACTTCAGCCCCGCGCTCTTTATATACGGGCAGCAGTACGGAAGGGGGCAGGTCTCCTGGTGGGCTTGCTCCTGGGCCTGGCCAAGTTGGACATTCGCAGGTCTAGGTGGCAGAAAGTCAAGGACTCTGCCAGGGCCGACAGCCTGTCCCTTTTCCGAGGATACATTCGTGCCTGGCTGTCCTTGGAGAGGGAGCATGTGGTCACAATGGGAACAGTGGGGGATATCCAGGAGTGGTGGTCCCCCAGGGAATTGCCTGTTTTATAGACAGTAGCAATCATTTTAATTTGAGTTTATTCACTGTCTTGTAAATATTTAATGTTTGTACTCTCTGTATTTTCTATGTAAGTAAACTTCTGCACAAATTAAGTCTTCTCAGGCTTTCGTCCAGCTACAGGTACATGAAGGTGGCAGAGTTCGTCATCGAAATGTCAGTTAGAATTGATACCTGTACCTGGCTGGACGCCTGAGAAGAGTTTGTCATATACACTGGGAAAGCACTAGGTCCTTCTTTTTTAAACTTTTGTAGTTTTGTAAAAACAATGAGCAGTAGGGATACGAGGGTCTGTCATTCTGACCTTTGGCTTAACAGTGTCTGTCTGTCCTCCCCACAGCTCGACATTTGCCACAGACGGGAAGGACTGCCAAGTGATTCCAGATGTCCGCAGAGTTCTGACCGAGTTTCACAAGGCACAGAAACCCATCGGGTCAGTGTGCTGGGTTACTGTATAATGACGTGGGAGCGAGATGAACTTTGTTAGAGAAGTGGGGGTGATCCTCATTTCCACTGTCCCATTCAGTGAGATCATGGCCTTTGCACTACAGATCCACTCTTCAGACCGCCCTTATTGATCTACTCTGATCCCTCTCTGAAGGCACACAGCTGCTTCCACCCCACCATCAGATTTCTAATGGTCCATGACACTACAGGACTGTGCAAAAGTCCTGTATTTGTCAATGTGGAGCGGAGGTGCGTTTAAATCCTGTAGGAGCATGGGATGTTGGGAATGGCGAGGGTGGAGTGCCGCGGGAGAGGTGTGGTAGAGGAGGAGGAGGTGTGTAGTGCGGGTGTAGACACACCCAGCCATGAGACACCAGGCAAGGTCATTTAATTCCAAACAATTGGTTTATTGGTCATTACAGAATGTCTCTCTCTGATGCTTCCTGCTCCCTCCCCTCTCCTTCCCCTTTTCCCAACCATGATTCCTCTCTCCCTTCCCCTTCCCACTCTCAGTCCACAATACAGACCCATACTAGAATCAGGTTTATCATCACTCACGTATGTTATGAAATATTTTTTGTGGCAGCAGCAGTACAGTTCAGTACATGAAATTACTACAGTACTGTGCAAGTCTTAGGTGCCCTCGCTGTATAGATGTGCCGAAGAGTTTTGCACAGTACTGTATCTCACTATTTTAGTCACTTTTTGCACCTACTTATTTACTCTGTTTTATGTTTCTCACTGTAATGTACAGTAGCTTATGTACTGTGCTGTACTGCTGCCACACAACACACTCACACCTGTACACCTGCTAGTATCTAATCAGCCAGTCGTGTTGCAGCAACTTCATGTATAAAAGCATCAGAATGGGGAAGAAATTTGATCTACCTGAATTTGACCATGGAATGATAGTTGGCACCAGATGGAGTGGTTTGAGTATCTCAGAAACTTTTGATCTCCTGGGATTTTCATGCATAATAGTCTCTAGAGTTTACAGAGAGTGGTGTGAAAAACAAATAAACATCCAGTGAGTGGAGGCTGTGTGGGCAAAAATACATTGTTAATGAGAGAGGTCAGACTGGTCCAAGCTGAAATGAAGGCGACGGTAACTCAAAAATCACACATAGCAGTGGTGTGCGGAAAAGCATCTCTGAACGCACAACTTATCAAACCTTGAGTGGATGGCTGACAGCAGCAGTAGACCATGAACATACACTCTGTGGCCACTTTATTAGGTACAGTGGCCACTGACTTTATGTCAGTGATGATACACCACATTCTGATCCATTGATGTCCAGAACTCTCCTGATGTACATCGATATCACCCTCGTGTCGCCTCTCCCTGATATTTAACCAGACTGATGTTGCCTCAGGTTGTGTTGCATTGCCCCAGTGCTGGCTGCCAAGGTGCTTCCTGGGGTAGAGGTTACAGTTGGCCATGAGGAGGACGAAGACGGACGGTGGCCGTACGCAGGAACGGCAGCTGCCATCAAGGCCATGGGCGCCAAGCACCGAGTTACTGAGGTGGATATATCCTTTAGACCAGACACTCTGCACAGAAGTGGTTGTGGGTGATGGGCTGCACGATGAAGGTGACATTGGAAATTGGGTGCTGGGTGGCTATGAGATACAGAATCAGAATTAGACCATTTGGCCCATCAAGTCTGCTCCACATTCCATCATGGCTGATTTATTATCCCTGTCAACCCCATTTTCCTGCCTTCTCCCTGTAACCATAAGACGTAGGAACAGGATTAGGCCATTTGGCCTATTGAGTCTGTTCCACCATTCATCATGGCTGATCCTTTTTTGCCCTTCCTCACTCTTACTCCCCGGTCTTCTGCCTGTAACCTTTGATGCTGTGGCCAATCAAGAAAGTCAATCTCTGCCTTAGATACAGCCAACAACCTGGCACCCACGGCTATCTGTGGTAATGAATTCTATTGATTCACCACCCTCTGGCTAAAGAAATTTCACTGGATCTCTGTTTTAAATGGATGCCCCTCTATCCTGAGGTTGTGCCACCTTGTCCTAGACTTCCTCACCATGGGAAACATCCTTTCCACATCTACTCTGTCTAGGCCTTTTAACATTTGAAAGGCTTCAGTGAAATCCCTCCTCATCCTTCTAAATTCCAGTGTGATAACCCTTTCATGTCTGGAATCATCCTTGTGAACCTCCTCTTAAGCTTCTCCAATGCCAGCACATCTTTTCTTAGATGAGGAGCCCAGAACTGTTCACAATACTCAAGGTGAGACCTCACCAGTGCCTTATAAAGCCTCAGCATCACATCCCTGCACTTGTATTCTAGATCTCTTAAAATGAATGCCAGCATTGTATTTGTCTTCCACCCCTCCGACTTACCTGCAAGTTAACCTTTAGGTTGTTACACACAAGGACTCCAAAGTCCCTTTGCAGCTCAGATTTTTGAGTTTTCTCCCCGTTTAGAAAATAAGCTACATATATATTTCTACCAAAGTGTATGGCCATGCATTTTCCAACATTGTATTTCATTTGCCACTCCTTTGCCCATTCTACTAATGACTAAGTCCTTCTGCATCCTACTTGTTTCCTCAACACTACCTGCCCCTCCACCAATCTTCGTACTGTCCGCAAACCTGGTAACAAAGTCGTCTATTTCATCATCCAAAGCATTGATATACAGCATAAAAAGAAGTGGTCCCAACACTGACCCCTGTGGAACACCACTAGTCACTGGCAGCCAACCAGACAAGGATCCTTTTATTCCCACTCGCTGCCTCCTACCAGTCAGCCAATGTTCTAACCAACCTAATCACTTTCCTGTAATACCACAGGCTCTTAACTTGGTAAGCAGCCTCATGTGTGGCACCTTATCAAAGACCTTCTGAAAGTCCAAATGTACACCATCCACTGCATCCCCTTTATCCTGTGTGTAATCTCCTCAAAGAATTCCAACCAGGTCGTTGGGCAAGATTTTCCCTTAAAGAAACCATGCTGACTTTGTCCTATCTTGTCTGGTATCTACAAGTACTCCCTAACCTCATCCTTAACAATTGATTCCAACATCTTCCCAATCACTGAAGTTAGGCTAACTGGTCTATAATTTCCTTTCTGCTGCCTTCCCTCTTTTGTAAAGGGTGGAGTGACATTTGCAAATTTTTAGTCCTCTAGCACCATGCCAGAGTCCAATGATTTTTGAAAGATCATTCCTAATGCCTCCACAATCTCTACCGCTACCTCTTTCAGAACCCTAGGGTGCAGTTCATCTGGTCCAGGTGACTTATGTACCCTGAGGTCTTTCAGCTTTTTGAGCACCTTCTCCCTTGTAATAGTAACTGCACCCACTTCTCTTCCTTCACACCCTTGAGCATCATCTGGCACATTGCTAGTGTTTTTCACAATGCAGACTGATGCAAAATACTTATTTAGTTCATCAGCCATCTCCTTGGCCCCCGTTATTATTTCTCTGACCTATTTTTCTAGCGGTCCTATATCCACTCTCATTACTCTTTTATTTTTCACGTATTTGAAAAAGCTTTTACTATTCACTTAGATACTGTTTTCTAGCTTTCTTTAATATTTCATCTTTTTCCTCATAATGATTCTTTTAGTTGCTGTCTGTAGGGTTTTAGAAGTTTCCCAGTCCTCTGTCTTCACACTAATTTTTGCCTTCTATGCCCTCTGTTTTGATTTTACAATAGCTTTGACTTCCCTTGTCAGCCATGGTTGTACTGTTTTGCCATTTGAGTATTTCTTTGGTTTTGAAATACATCTATGCTGCACTTTCCTCATTTTTCCCAGAAGCTCACACCATTGCTACTCTGCTGTTGTCCCTGCCAGCAGCTTCCAATTTACTTTGGCCAGCTCCTCTCTCACACCACTGTAATTTCCCTTACTCCACTGAAATACTGCTATGTCAGACTTTACTTTCTCCCTATCAAATTTCAAATTGAACTGAATCATATTGTGATTACTGCCTCCTGAGGGTTCTTTTGCCTTAAGCTTCCTAATCACCTCTGGTTCATTACATAACACCCAATCCAGTGTAATTGATCAAAGACAAACTGCTGTAAAAAGCCATCCCTTAGGCACTCAACAAACTCACTCTCTTGAGATCTATAACCAACCTGATTTTTTCAATTGACCTGCATGTTGAAATCTCCCATGACTATCGTAACATTTCCCTTTTGATAGGCCTTTATTTCCCATTGTAATCTGTGGTTCACATTCCAGCCACTGTTGGGAAGCTTGTATGTAACTGCCATTAAGGTTCTTTAATCCTAGCAGTTTCTTAACTTAATCCACAAGGACTCATCATCTTCCAATCCTATGTCACATTTTTCTAATGATTTTATGCCATTCTTTACCAGCAGAGCCATGCCACCTCCTCTGCCTACCTTCCTATCCCTCTGGTACAATGTATAACCTTAGACGTTCAGCTTCCAACTACAACCATCCTTCAGCCATGATTTAGTGATGGCCACATCATTCCTGACAATCTGTAATAGTGCAACAAGGTCATCCACCATATTTCTTATACTCCGCGCACTGAGATACAACACTTTGAGTAAAGTATTTGCTACTCTTTTTTGATTCTGCATCTCTAATGCATTGATACTTACCCTGCTGGCAGCGATTTTGTCCTGTCACCTCTCTGCCCTTCCTGAAGTCTGCATGCTACTTTTGTTTTTTTACCATCTGTCCTATCCTGAGTCCTTTCACTCCAGTTCCCAACCCTTGCCAAATTAGTTTAAACCCTCCCCAATAACTCTAACAAACCGGCCTGTGAGAATGTTGGTTCCCCTCGGGTTCAGGTACAACCGGCCACTTTAGAACAGGTCGTACCTTCCCCAGAACAGATCCCAGTGATCCAAGAATCCGAAGCCCTGCCCCCTGCACCAGCTTTTCAGTACGCATTAATCTGCCAGATCGTCCTGTTTCTACCCTCACTGGCTCGTGGCACAGGCAGCAATCCAGAAATTACTAACCGGGAGATCCTGCTTCTCAACTTCCTACCTAGCTCTCCAAATTCTCTTTTCAAGACCTCATTGCTTTTCCTTTCTATGTCATTGGTAGCAATATGTACCAAGACGTCTGACTGCTCCCCCTCCCCCTGCAAAATGCTGTGAAAGCTATCTGAGACATCCCTGACCCTGGCACCTGGGAGCCAACATACCATCTGGGTGTCCCATTTACGTCCACAGAATCTCCTGTCTGTTCTCCTGACTATTGAGTCCCCTATCACTACCACTTCCCGCTTTTCCCTTGCACCACAGACCAATGCTCAGTGCTAATAACATGGTCTCCATGGCATTCCCCTGGGAGCTCATCCCCCACAACTGTATCCAAAACGGTATACTTACTATTGAGGGGAATCGCCACAGGAGAGCTCTGCTCTAACTGCCTGTTCACATTTCCATTTCTCCTGACAGTCATCCAGCTACTCGCCTCCTGCAACTTTGTGGTGACTACTTCCCTGTGACTCTGATCGATGATCTCCTCACTCTCCCGTACAAGCCGAAGGTCATCCAGCTACTGCTCCAGATCCCTAACTCGACCTTCAAGGAGCTGCAGCTGGATGCACTTCCCTGGCAGAGTGTAGGTCTCCCAGGACTACAGCATCCAGGACGACGAACACACAACAGCCATTTACTACATTGGGTACAGTAGGAGGGGGAAAAACAGGGAACCTTAACAGAAGCTTACCAGAGCCATCGTCTCTTTTGAGCCAAAGCCTGACACCTACTCTCACCACTGGCCTACTCCCAATAATGGCCACCCCACTTGTCCCTTCATGTGTCACTGACCTGCGAGAAACAGCATCACTGTGGCCTGCTCCTGCTGCTGATTGGACCTTTCGGAATGAGCTTGAACACCCATAAAGCTTTCCTTTTACACAAGGATCGCCGAACTGCGAGTAACCTCGTCACTGTGGCCTGCTCCTGCTGCTGATTGGGCCATCATAACCTTTGATGCCCTGACTAATCACGAGCCCATCCACCACTGCTTTAAGTACACCCAGTGACTTGGCCTCCACAGGTGTCTCTGGCAGTGAATTCCGCAGGTTCACTACCCCCTGGCTAAAGAAATTTCTCCTCATCTCTAAATGGAAACCACTCTATCTGTGCCCTCTGACTCCCCCACTGTAGGAGGCATCTTCTCCACATCCACTCCATCTATAAGACATTAAGACCATAAGATATAGGAGTAGAATTAGGCCATTTGGCCCATCAGGTCTGCTCTGCCACTTCACAATGGCTGATCCAATTTTCCACTCAGCCTCAGTCTCCTCCCTCTTCCCCATATCCCTTCATACTGAGGACCTTTCAATATTTGATAGGCTTCAGTGAGATTCCCCCTCGTCCTTCTAAACTCCAGCGAGTACAGGCCCAGAGCTATCAAATACTCCTTCTGCATTAACACTTATTCTTGGGATCATTTTGGTGAACCTTTGGACCTCTCCAGTGCCAGCACATCTCAAATAAGTGGTGCTGGGTGGTGATTCTGAGTGTTGGTTGCTCAGTGGTGACATTGTGAGTTGTGTGGTGACTTTGGACAGCGACATTAGGTACTGGCAAGTCACCTTAGGTGTTGGGACATTCTTGGTGTCAGGGTTTCCTGGAATGGGGTGTCCCTGGGTATCAGATTCTCTGGGGTTGTATTTCTGTGCTATCGGTTCCCGGGAACGGGGTTCCCCTGGTGTGTGGACTTCCTACGTGTTACGGTGCCGAGTGGGAGATGTTGTTACTGTGTCAGTCTTCTTAACGTGTCTTCACCAAGCTCATGTGGATTCGGAGAATAAGATTGTGACAACTCCAGCCTTCATGTGCGAGACAAGACTTCATCAGATCTTTGACGGGATTGGTGAGATGGTACAGAGAGTCCTGAAGCTGACAGCGAAGTGAGGGAGAATTGGGGAGTGTGTGTGTGTGTCTGTGACCTTGTGGGTTCATTTGTGTGTGTGTGCGTGAGAGATGTTTTCATCTGTGTGTGTTTCTATTCCCACGCAATTCCCTTGTCTGTGCGTGAGAGATTGTGCGTTCATTTGTGTGTGCGTGTGAGAGATGATGTTTTCATCTGTGTGTGTTTCTATTCCCACACCATAAACTGTAGCTAATCGCTGCTTGGGGTGATTCCTGGCTGTTACAGAGCGAAGCAGACGTTCATTGCCCTGCCCTGTGACCACTGGTTTCCCATGTACAAGTGTGATCTGTGCACACTACACGTGTGATCTGCCACTTTGTTTGCCTTAATTAAGCTGTATTGATTTCAGTAATTGAAAGGATTATGTGCTCGTAGCAGGATTGTGTGAAAGCCATGCAATAATGTCTCATTAAACTGCTGTGATGTGAACTGTGTGTTGGCTCTCCCTGGGCAAGTAACGGGACAGCGAGCAGTCGGGTTACGTGTGGCCACTCACTGCTGCCTGTGGAGTCAGGTTCTGTTCTAGGTTCCTACATTACTGGCAAGCTGACAGATCTCACACATATTTCTATCAGATTCTACCATCTATAATAATCTGATCTTCCATTTTTCCTTCCAAAGTGGATGAACTCACATGAACCACGGTGTACTCCATCTGCCAGACCCTTGCCCACTTACTTAACCGATCTATATCTCTATCTTCTGCACAAATTGCCTTTCCACTCAATTTAGTATCATCAGCAAACTTAGATACACTACACTGGGTCTCCTCTTCCAGTTGGTAATGTATATCATGAACAGTTGCTGTCCCAGCACCGACCCCGCGGCTCACCGCTCACCACTGGTTGCCAACCAGAGTAACGCCCATGTATCTCAACTCTCTGCCCTCTGTTGGTTAACCAATGCTCTATCCTTGCAAATACATCACCCCCAAATCTATGCATCCTTATCTTATGTATGTGTTTTATGTGGCATCTTGTTGATTGCATTCTGGAAATCCAAGTAAGTAACATCTATCTGTTTCCCTCTAACCACTGCGGTGGTTATATCCTCAAAGAACTCCACTAAGATTATCAAACAGGACCTGCCTTTGCTGAATCCATGCTGCGTCAGCCTGATGGATCCATTTCCAGATGCCTCGCTATTTCTTCTTCAGTGATGGCTTCAAGCATTTTCCAAATTACAGATGTTAAACTAACTGGCCTGTAGTTATCTGCCTTTTGCTTACATCCTTTTTTGAACTGTGGCGTGACAATCGTCTTTCCAGTCCACCGGGATATGCCCAGAGTTTAGAGAATTTTGGTAAATTATCACCCAAAGCCTCAACTATAATTGCTGTTTTTTTCAGTACCCTGGGATACATTCCATCAGGACCAGGGACTTGTCTATCTTTAGGCCCACAAGTTTGCTCAGTACTACCTCTTCAGTGATAGCTATTGTATCGAGGTCCTCACCTCCCATTGCATCCGTAAAATCTCTCTTCAACATGTTAAATGTGTCCTCCACCATGAAGACCGACACAAAATAGTCTTTCAAACTCATTACCCAATATCAATTCTCCCTTCTTGTCCTCCAAGGGACCTATGTTCACTTTGGCCACCTTTTCCACTGTATATAATTAAAAAAACTTTTACTCTCAGTTTTTATATTTTGTGCTAGTTTATTTTCATAATAGTGCTTCCCTTTTTTGCTCGCTTAGTGGTTCTTTGTTGCTTTTTAAAGTTTTCCAAATCTTCCAGTTTCCCACTACCCTTCGTGACTTTGTATGCACGAGCTTTTAGTTTGAATGTCTTCCTTTATTTCCTTAGTTATCCTTGGCTTTCCCCACCCTTACTGTCCTTGCTTTTAACTGGAATATACTTTTGTTGAGCACCGTGAAAAATCTCTTTGAAAGGCTTCCACTGTTCCTCAACTGTCCCACCATATAGTCTGTATTCCCTGTCTACCAGAACCAACTCCTCCCTAATCCCGTTGTTTAGGCACAATACACGAATTATTGCACCCTCCATTTATATGCGAAACTCAATCATGCTGTGATATCTCTTTCAAAGAGGATCCCTAACTACAAGATCACTCATTTTACCTGTCTCAATACACAAGACCAGATCCAAGATAACATCTTCCCTTGTAGGTTCAGTAACATGCTGTTCAAGAAATCTATGAAACCTTCCTCAAGACTGCCCCGACCAGCTTGATTCAGCCAATCTACGTGCAAGCTAAAGCCTCCCTTAATAACTTCTGTTCCATTCCTACATGCCTCAGATATTTCTCTGTTTATTGGCTGTGTCACTGTAATGTTATTATTCAGTGGCTGATAGACAATGCCCACCAGTAATTTTTTTCCCTTTACTATTCCTAATCTCTACCCAGATGGATTCAACAGTCTGCTCCTTTGATCTTATATCATCTCTCACTATTGCCCTGATCTCATCTTTAATTAAGAGTGCTACCTCACCTCCCTTACCTTCCTGCCTATCCATCCATATTACCTGATATCCTTGGATATTTAATTGCCAGTTCTCTCCACCCTGCAACCTCATTTCTGTGATGGCCACTAAATCAAACCCCTTTGTACTGACTTGTGCCACAAGTTCACTGTACACTGTTTCAAATACCACAGGCATTCAGAGAGAGTGCCCTTGTGCCTTTAAAATCCAGTAATCTTTGTCTCTTTTTGCACTTGACTTTTCTGCACTCTGTCCTTACTTTTCTCTTTTTTTGTCTTTTTCTTTTTCTTTATTGATACTTTACTTTTTTTTTGCTTTATCCATATGTAAGAGGGTTTCTTTTTTTATGTCACTGCATAGTATAATTGAAAGGGCTTCTTTGTTATGTTAACTGCTGAGAAAGTCCTCCCGCTAGCAGTTTGTTTGGATCACGTTACTGATAAGAAAGGTATTACGAACCAATTGGGATAGTTGTTATGCTTTTGGTGTGTCTGAAGATAGTGTATGCGCAGGATTTTGGGGCAGAAGACGGGAGAGAGACAGGGGATGGACCAGGTGCTGTGAGTCCGCTAATGGGGTAGGACCCCGAGCAGGAGTCTGAGGTCCGGGGTGAGGAGAGGAGACAGAGATGGACTCGTGTGGAGCGTCTGGTCGACCACCGTTGTTGGTCCCAGGCAGCTGGTCGAGGTGGTCCGAAGGGTTGCAGGGTGAAGAAGGAGTGTCCTGAGCGCCAACTGTCTGGGCACGAAGAGATTGAACTTTGATAAGTGTGGCGCCTTTTATTTTCATTTTATATTTTATTCTCTATTATATAGTTCCAGTAATATCTATAAACTGTAAATCATTTAATCGTATCTGGTGTATTGTCTGTTATTTGGGCGGGGTGGGGTACATTACACAGCATCCACACAAACTAATTACCCAATTTGGCGGGGCCGAGGGCTGTTTCCCTCGACGACAGCGAGCCGAGCGACCCTGAGGTTGACCGGGGGCTGCACATATTTCTCCAATATGTTGAACCCAACCCCTTACTATTTAGTTTAAAGCCCTATCCACCGCCCTAGATATGTGATTCTCTAGGATCTAGGTGGAATCTGTCCCATTGTGTATTATCAATCAGAGAGAAGTTCACAATCTCTGTCCACATCAGCTGCCGATCTACTCCTTTTCTTCCAGGCAGATCCTTGTCCCACCCATGATCTCAAAATCATAGGCGGCCTTAGCTATGTTTCATCCGTTACAACTGAAATGGGCCCCGCTCTCCCAGGGGCCCCCATCTGACATGCAAAAATTTAATGCACAGCTCCCAGACGCCAGAATATTCTCCTGCTATTGCCAGCCGAACCACCAGTGGGCGCTCGCTGACTGACATCTGAGAAAATACATTAAAACATGTACTTCACTTGTAAACATTGCTCCTAGCAAAGGCTACTTTTCAATGAGAGGAAAATGAAACGCTCCTATCCTAGTGGTGCTGAAAAACGGAAAATATTAGACAACAAAACAAAACGTCTAAATAGTCTCCCAAAAGTTACATCTTTCTTTGGTCCAGCATCTGTAACAGGCCCGCCGACTGCAGTTGCTGCTGCACCATCGTCACAACATGGGGCTGCAGTGCCAAGTGACAGTGTAAGTGGTACAGGAGATGTTGATAATCGGAGCAATGAAGATGAGAAGAAAACTTCTACTCAAACAGGTGGTGATAATGATGACCAAACTTTGTTTGATGAACAAGCACCACAGCATGATGACAGTCCTACAACTAAGACAGGTGAGGGAGTTGCTGCCACCAGCACACCAGGCAGAGAGAAAGCCCCACTAACATTCACAGAGACCGATCCGGCACGTTGTCCAACGCATATCACCAGTGACCAACGGATCGACGTTGTTAGGAGAGGTCCCGTTCAGTTAGAGGACATTAACTTTCCACAGAGGCAATCACGCCGTCGTTTTACCAAGGACAGATATGAAGATGAAAAATGGAGAAACCGTTCGCAGGTCATGGTTAGTGTACTCAAAATCATCTGATTCAATCTTCTGTTTCTGCTGTATCCTATTTGGCAAGCGAAATCACAGTCTCACTGGCGGAGGTTTAAGAGTGTGGGAGCGACTCACTCTCACACTCCAGGATCATGAGAAGTCAAATGCGCACCGTGCCAACGTGGATAGCTGGCATGAGCTGGAAACACGCTTAAGAACGCACAGTGCCATTGACAGCACGTACCAAGAAATGCAAATGCTGGAAAAAAAACACTGGAATGATGTCATGAAGAGGTTCATTGCCATAGTCTGTCACCTTGCAGAACGAAACCTTGCTTTCCGTGGGCACAATTCCACCCTACATGAACCAAATAATGGAAACTTTCTAGGTCAGGTGGAGCTGCTTGCCGAGTTCGACCCAGTGATGAGCGAACATGTCAGACCAGCAGAGAAAAAAGAGATTGCTGACCACTACATGGGGAAAACCATACAAAATGAGTTAATCACACTTTTTGGAGACAAGACACTGGAAGCGATAACAGAGAGAGTAAAACAATCACGTTACTACTCGGTGATAATGGACTGCACCACTGACGCTGCACACATAGGGCAGCTCTCTGTGACACTGCGCATTGTCGCGGGCCAAGTAAATGTCGGAGCTACTGTTACTGACCATTTTGTCGGTTTCCTGCCAGTACTCGACACAACAGGTGCAGGCCTGGCCGACGTTTTCTTAACGCATATGGAGAAGTTAGGATTAGATATCTCAAAATGCAGGGGGCAGGCATATGATAACGGGAGCAATATGCGGGGGAAAATAGCGGAGCGCAGAAGAGGGTGCTAGATATTAACAAAAAAACACTGTTCATGCCAAGCGCCAGCCACAGCCTAAACCTAGTCATTGTCGATGCTGCAAAATCAACAGCGGAGTCTGTGAGCTTCTTTGGGGTACTGCAATGTCTATACACACTGTTCAGCTCATCGTCACAGAGATGGGAGCTTGTCAAGGAGAACGTGCCACAGATGACCCTCAAGGCCATATCCAACACCCGATGGGAGTGCCGCGTGGAAAGTGTGAGAGTCCTGCGCTACCAGCTTCCCGATGTTGGCAATGCGCTCCTGTCACTGATTGAAAATGCCACACAGAAAGGTGACAGTGAAACCACATCTGCAGCCAGAGGCCTGGAACAGGAGATCATGTCATGGAAATTCCTGTTGACTGTGATCATCTGGTACAACGTTTTACATGAGGTGAATCGTGTCAACAAGCTGCCCCAGAGCCCACAAGTGGGAATCGATGTGCTACAGCGCGAGGTGGAATATGTTCTGAAATTTCTCAAGGAATACAGAGAGAACGGCCTTTCATCTACCCAAACAGATGCCAGAGACATAGCTGAAGAGATAGGGATGCCAATGGTCTTTCCTACTGCACGAATCAAAAAACCAAAACGCCAGTTCCAGTACGAGTCCCAAAGTGCAGATCCTTCCCTGACAGTGGCACCCGAGGAACGGTACAAGAGAGAAGTTTTCCTTCCAGTAGTGGACTCTGCCATCACAGGCATTAGTGAGTGCTTCAAGCTGATGGAGTCATTTTACAGTCTGTTTGGCTTCATTTATGGAAGAGAGGAAATGAAAAAAGCCACCCAAAGTCGCACACTGAAAGACAGCTGCGTAAGGACGGAGAGGACACTCGGTGATGTGGATGCTGAGGACCTTTTGCGCGACGTGTCGGCTGCTGTCAGTGCCATGCCTGCAAAATAAACCACTGGCCTGCAGATTCTGAGCTACATTTACAGCAACAATCTGGTTGAACTGTATCCTAACCTCACCATTGCTCTAAGACTCATGTTGACAGTGCCTGTGACTGTAGCGAGTGGAGAGAGAAGTTTTTCGAGGCTAAAGCTAATCAAAACTCATCTGAGGACAGCCATGCTCCAGGAGCGTCTGTCAGCTCTTGCTCAGATATCAATTGAGCATGAAATAACAAGATCGCTGGACAAAGATGAGCTCATTAAAGCATTCTCAGCACTCAAACACAGGAGGGTGGTGAAGTTCTAGTGGTAAGTCTTTTAACTCATTTTTAGCAGAAATAAAATTTATAATTAAAATAGTAAAATAAACCACATATTTCACTCAAAATGTGTATAGGCGGTGAGGCGGCGTTTCCACAAATCGTAATTTCTTTCTCCCGCTTGCGTCCCCTCTCTCTCTCTCACTCCTCCTGTTCGCTCTCCAGGCCTTACCTGAGCTGTCCGTGGTGCTGAAAGAGAGCCAGACGCAGTTTGTTGTAAACTTCCAGTAGTTGACTTTCAGACACAGTCCATTGAATAAATAAAGTGTGAATTTTCATTAAATATGACATTTCTTTTGTTATTAATTTAATTAGAAGGAAATTATTTAAGTTGTTCTTGTGTCAGCTGATACCTAACACATAGTGTCATTCAATGCAAACTAGTTGCTGAAGGCGAGGCTTCTCACTCCGAAGCAAAAATGTCATTGTCTCAGTTTTTAATTAAGAGAATTGTTTAGATTATGTTGAGCTGTCTGTCCATTATGCTGTAAGTGCATATAATGCATCAACGTTTAAGTCCAAAATTATACCATTATTGATGCAAACCAATTTGAATATTCGCTTTTTTGTCTTCCTTTTTTTTGGGAAGCGGGGGTAGGGCCCTACATTAACTCTTGAAACGGGCCCCCAGATGCTTAAGGCCGCCTATGCTCAAAGTTCAAAGTAAAAGTATTATTAAGGTACACGTATGTTACCATTTTCTTGTAGGAATACTCAATAAATCCATAATACAATAATAGCCATCACATAATCAATGAAATACGGCAGCAATTGGGCATTCAGCCACTGTAGCGATACAAAAGTAAATAAAAAATAATAATAAATATTGAGAACATGAAGTGAAGAGTCCTTGAAACTGAGTCCATAGGTTGTGGGAATGTTTCAGTGATGGGGCGAGTGAAGTTGATTGAAATTATCCCCTTTAATTGAAGAACCTGATTGGTGAAGGGTGATAACTGTTCTTGAACCTGGTGTGAGTACCTTCTTCCTGATGACAACAGTGAGAAGGGAGCATGATCTGGGTGGTAGGAGTCCCTGACAATGGATGCTGTTTTCCTGTGACAATGCTACATGTAGATGTTCTCAAGGGTGGGGAGGGCCTCACCAATAACGGACTGGGCTGTTTTCGCTACTTTTTGTAGGATTTTCTGGTCAAGGGCATTTGTGTTTACATATGAAGCTGTGATGCAGCGAGTCAATATATTCTCCACTGCACATCTATAGAAGTTTGTCAAAGTTTTAGATGCCATGCAGAATCTTCACAAACTCCTAAGGAAGTAGAGGTGCTGCCGTGCTTTCTTCGTAATTGCACTGACATGCTGGACCCAGGACAGATCCTCTGAAATAATAACACTGAAGAATTTAGAGTTGCTGACCCTCTCCACCTCTGATCCCCTGATGAGGACCGGCTCATAGACCTCTGGTTTCCTCCTGAAGTCAATAATCAGCTCCTTGGGTTTGATGACATTGGTTGTTGTTGTGGCACCACTCAGACAGATTTTCAGTCTCCTTTTGACAGTATATGCTGATTCATCACCTCCTTTGATTCAGCCTACAACAGTGGTTTTGTCAACAAACTAGAATATGGCATTGGATCTGTCCTTTGCCACGCAGTCTTAGTGTAAAGTGAGTAGAGCACAGCCTTGTGGAGCACCGGTGCTGATGGAGATGGTGGAAGTGTCACCAGTTCGAACTGACTGGGGTCTGCAAGTGAGGCAATCGAAGATCCAATTGCACAAGGGGGTATTGAGGCCAAGGTCTTGGAGCTTATTGATAGGTTTTGAGAAGATGGTAGTATTGAATGCCGAGCTGTAGTCGACAAAGAACATCCTGATGTATGCATCTTTGCTGTGCATGTCAAGTCAAACTAGAGTTTCTAGAAAGTATTGGGACCTAGAGGCAAAAGAAAATAAGGTTTGAAAGTGATAGCAAGAATCCACTGATAGACCGGATGGAACCCACTGCTTCTGCCCGGAACATCGGGAGGATCCGGCCGCAGCGGTGGAATCTGCGGTAACTTCAAATAACTTGAGAGACTGTTTCATGGATGAGAGCACTGCTGTCACTGCGATGTGTCAGCGCCAGCGTCACGTCACGGGGATCCTCGCGAGCGTCACGTCACGTCACGGGGATCCTCGTGCGCAGGCGCCTCGGGGAAATGGCACTGGGTTTAAGAAGCTCGGGAACCTTCGGGAAGGGGCGCCTGGTTTGAAAACATAGCGGTCTATGAGGGAGCGGAGAGGTGCGGGTCGAATCCGTCCACAAGGTCCGCAGAGATAGCCAGTTTTTTCACCTACAAATCTAATAACTAACGACTTATGTCTTATGACTAGTGACTAGTTTCTAAAGACTAGTGACTAATGTCTAATGGCAAATGATTGATGGAACTAATGGAAATATCAAACTGCCACCCTTGCGAAAAATAAGAGGAGGAAAAAGGAACACTTGTTTGGTCATTGAGTTAATCTAGTTAAAAAAAAACCTTCGGGTAGACGCATTCAACCCCTTTCAAGTGGGGAAGCTGCACATGTTCAAAGAACAAAAAGAAATCCAACTTGACAGAGCAGATGTTCCGGGGTTGAGTAAAGAGCCAATGAAATGGCATTTGCTGTGGACCTGTTACCCCGGTAGGCAAATTGGAGCGGATCCAAGTCACTTGATGAAGCCTGATATTTCATCACTAACTTCTCACAACACTTCAACATCACCGTGGATCTAAAGGCTAGACAATAGTCACTGAGGCAGGTCACCACACTCTCTTGGACACCGGTATAACTGAAGCCTGCTTGAAGAGGGTGGGTTCTTCAGACTGCCGAAGCGAGAGATTAACAATCTCAGTGAACACTCCAGCCAGTTGACCAACAGTACTTGGCCAGGCACCCCATCTGGACCAGAAACTTTTTATGATTTCACCATCTGAAAGGTGTTTGCATGGCAGCTTCAGAGACTGAAATCACAGGATCAATAGGGGCTGTGGGAATTTGTGATGGTTCCTCCATGCTTTGATGGGCAATGTCAACATAACAGGCATTGAGTTCATCTGGAAGTTGCCTATGATTTTACTTTATCACAAGTAATAGCATTCAAGTCCTGCCATAACTGTGAGATTCAAGTTTGGTCCAGATTGTTACACAGTTTCCTGGAGATCGTGGTTGTGCGACTTGAATGGCTCTGACCTGGCCCTCAGCAGTCTGCCGACCTCATGGTTCAGCAAGGGCTTCTAGTTGGAGAAGGTTGCATGATTTTGTGAGAATGATATACAAGGAAGAGTCCACAAGGCACACTCAGTGTAAGGCCCATGGCTCTCAGCGGCGGTGACAAATTTAGCAGGGTGCTCGGATGTTGCTGCCAACAGTGCCTGAAATAAATATTTATCAACGTGCCAATGCATATAAATGAGCCCTTGCTGAGTCTGCTCAGACATTGGACTCATCCCACACATGATAAATGGAGCCTTTGGAAAGCTTCCTACACTGTGCTAGCTTAGAATATAGTACAGGCCATTCGGCCCACAATTTGGTGTCAACCTATTCAGTAGGTCAAAGCTCTACATTTAACCTATGCTAAGATCAATCTAAACCTTTCCTCCCACATAGCATTGCTACCCTGGGAAAGTGTCTCTGTCAATCTGTGGCTCTTATCATCTTGTACACTTCCATCAAGTCACCTCTCTCCCCCTTCTTTTCAAAGAGAAAAGCCTTAGCTCGCTCAGCCTTTCCTCATTAAGACATGCTCTCTAATCCAGGCAGCAGCCTGGTAAATCATCTCTGCACCCTCTCTAAAGCTTTCACATCTTTCCTAGAATGAGACGACCAGGATTGAACACAAGTTATGGTCTAACCAGGGTTCTCTAGAGCAGTGGTCCCCAGCCTCCGGACCACAGAGGTTGGAGACCATTTCTCTTGAGTTGCAACATTACCTCGTGGCTCTTGAACTCAATCCCCTGACTAATACAGGTTAACACACAACACACCTTCTTAAGAACCCTCATTCTGAGGGATCTATGGATGTGTAAGACCTAGCTTTGTTGGTCCTACCAAAGTGCAGCACCTCACGCTTGTCTGCGTTCAATTCCATCTGTCATTTTTTCAGCCCATTTTTTCCATCTGGTCCAGGTCCCACTGCAAGCCATTTTAGCCTTCCTCACCTTCCACCACACCCCCAATCTGTTATCCTCATATTTGATATCTAGTTAACCACATTATCATCCAGATCATGTATATAGGTGACAAGCAACAACGGACCCAGCACTGATCCCTGTGGCACACTGCTAGTCACAGGCCTCTAGTCAGAGAGGCAACCATCAACTAACACTCCCTGGCTTCTCCCGTGAAGCCAACGCCTAATCCAATTTACTACCTCATCTTGAATGCTGAGCAACTGAACCTTCTGGATTCTGTCAAAAGCCTTGCCGAAGGTCATGTAGACAACATTCACTGCCTTTCCTTTATCAACATTCCTGGTAACTTCCTCAAAAAACTAAGTGCATTTGAAGGCAGGAGAGTTAAAGAGACAGGCCTTTTGGCCCATCATGCCTATGCTAAGCATAAAGTAGCCATCTATACAATCCAATTTATTAACACAGGATTCCAGTCTGGAGACACAGGAACAGACCAAGGGTGATAGAATCCTTGGGAGCAGAAGGGACAGAGATATCTTTGCTCTCAGCAGTGAGTTGATCCCTGTCACAGGGACAGAAATCTCCATAAACAGAGAGAAATAGCATTAAACTTTAAAGCCTCATCAATTATGCAGTTTCCAAGTTTGTTATCAAGGCAGAACCATTTCTACTGACAGGAGACAGGGCAAGGCAGGTTACTGATGCCTTAAAACCAGTCACTTCAGGGAGATGAACCTTATCAGCTGTGGTTGGCAGCTCATCCAGGAGAAGAGAAACTCTGATCTCAATTGGTCTCTGCCGTTCTTTTGGATTCATCAACTGCTTGGAGAGGGAAGCCTGCTGCATGGGCAACGGCTTGCTCTCCATATTGTACTGCCCTGGCTTGCGTATCATGTAGACAGCTGGGACACAGCATCCATGGCCAGTTCCGACAAATGGAGGGCTTCCTCCTATCAAGGAGTTTACCACTTCAGTGCATTCATTATCACGCTGAATTTTCAATGAGATTTCCTCTGCAGTCAGCCGCTCACTCAGTAGGAAGGTGGGGAGACAATGAGCAGGCAGGTTGGATTTAATCCATTCAATATCACTTGACTCTTTGTCTGACAGTTTTGCCTGGAAAACAGAGTTGAGTGGTCTATTTTATAGACTTCTGGGAAGAGTATTCTCCTCGCTATGTCATTACTGGAATATTTTATTTAATGTACAATAATATTTGTTTGATAAGTGGTGTGTGATGTTTAATTCAGGTCGTGCTTTCCCAACAACACACAAAGTGTTGGAGGAACTCAGCAGGCCAGGCAGTACCTAAGCGTTTCGGGTTGAGATCCTTCATCGGGACTTGGTAAGGCGCCAGAATGATAATCTTTTTGTTTCAACCACAGGCAAGTTAAAGATTAGCTTTATTTCTTACACGTACATCAAAACCATACATACGTTTGCATGAACAACCATCACAGTCCGAGGATGGTGCTGGGGGCAGCCCACAAGTGTTGTCATGCAACATATCCCACCCACAACTCACTAACACTAACCTGTACATCTCTGGAATGTGAGAGGAAGCCCACGTGATCATAGGATGAATGTACAAAACTCCTTAAAGGTAGTAGCGGTAACTGAACCTGAGTCGCTGAGGCTGTAAAGTGTTTGGCTAATCACACCACGTGCTGCGGACAAGATGATGGGACCTGTCTGCAACCTTTTACACCCGTGACGTAAGCAGGTCTTTCACGGTGAACAGTCAGACACTGAGGGGTGTGGTAGAACAGAGGAATCTGGAAATCCTGGTCCATAATTCATTGAAAGTGGCATCACAGGTAGATAGGTTCATAAAGAAAGCTTCTGGCACGTTGGCCTTCATAAATCAAAGTATTCAGTTCAAGAGTTGGGATGTTATGTTGAAGTTGTACAGGACGTTGGTGAGGTCCAAGTTGGAGTATTGTGTGCAGTTCTATCACCTGCCTACAGGGAAGATGTAAATAAGATTGAAAGCGTGCAGGTAAAATTTACAAGGATGTTATCAGAACTTGAGGGTCTGAGTTATAGGGAAAGGTTGAACAGGTTCGAACTTTATTCCCTGGAACACAGAAGATTGAGGGGTTGTTTGACAGGTGTACAAAATTCTGAGGGGTATAGACAAGGTAAATGCAAACAGGCTTTTTCCACTGAGGTTGGGAGAGACTAGAACTAGAGGTCATGGGTTAAGGGTGAAAGGTGAAATGTTTAGGGGAATCTCTTCATTCAGAGGGTGGTGAGAGTGTGGAACGAACTGCCAGCAGAAATGGCGGATGTGGGTTTGATTTAAATACTTAAGAGACACTTGGATAAGTACATGGATGGGAGAGGTATGCAGGACTATGGTCCTAGTGCAGACTGATGGGAGTAGGTAAGGTAATAATTTGGCATGGACTAGATGGGCTGAAAAGCCTGTTTTTGTACTGTCATGTTCTATGAGTCTGTGACTCTATCTGGGGTTGTAGAGAGTAACCATGGCAACTCTAACCCTGGAAAAGAGTGGTTCTGAAAGCAGCTGATAACGGAACTCGTGTTCTGTTGTGCTCCGGATAATTCAGATTAAAATGACACATGGGCTATTTACTGCTGTCGCTTCTGAAGGGGTAGAGCGAGAAAGTGAGGCCTCAGCAAAGAAATATTACAGGATAAATGCACTATTAATGGCCATAATTGTTGCCAAGAGCTTTGAGTCGCTCTTAATAGGCTGTGGTTTAGATGGCAGAGTGGGAGAGGATATTGATGTTAATGAGTCTCAGCTTTCTCTTGCAGCGGGATCCTTTCTGGAAAGGATAGCTTCTGTTCTTGTGTCTCTGCGTGCGGCCCTCTGCAAAGAGGAAGAGCTGCCCTGCACAGAGCCAGCTTGATAAGGAGGTGGTTGTTCAGATACATTAGGGACGTTTAAGAGGCTCTCAAAAACTTTTCATGTTGGGTGTCAACATCTGAGGATCTATCCTGGGCCCAACATTTTGATGCACTGTCTGGAATGAAGGGGCCACTGCGGAGGATTAGATAAAACTGCAGAGGGTTTTAAACTCAGTCAGTTCCATCATTGGAACTAGCAACCCCAACATTCAGGACACCTTCAAAAAGTGACACCTCGTAACAGCAACATCCATCATTAAGGACCCCCATCACCCAGGACATGCCCTCTTCTCATTGCTGTCTTCAACGAGGAGGTACAGGAGCCTGAAGACACACACTCAACATTTCAGCCCGTCTCATCTGTGCTGAACCATTCATCTGTCTATTCCCATCGACCATAGTTCCCCATACCCCGCTCATCCATCTACCTACCCAGATTTCTCGTTAACGTTGACACCAAGCCTTCTTCATCACTTGCACTGGCAGCTTGTTCCACACTTTAAGCAAGCTCTGAGTGAAGAACTTCCCACTCATGTTCATCTTAAACATTTCACCTTTGAACCTTAACCCATGACATCTAGTTCCATTCACACCCAGCCTCCGTGGAACGAGCCTGCCTGCATTTACCCTGTCTATACCCCTCACGGTTTTGTATACCTCCCTCAAATCTCCTCTCAATCTTCTACGTTTCTAGGGAATAGAGTCCGAACCTATTCAATCTTTCTTTATAACTCAGGTCCTCCAGACCAGACAATATCCTTGTAAACCTTCTCTTCACATTGTTTACATCTTTCCTGTAGGTAGGTAATGAAAACTGCACATAGTACTCTAAATTAGGCCTCATCAATGTCTTATACAACGTCAACATGACATCCCATCTCCTGTACTTAGTACTTTGATTTATGAAGGCCACTGTGCCAAAAGCTCTTTTTACAACCCTATCTACCTGTGATTCCACTTTCAATGAATTATGGACCTGCATTCCCAGATCCCTTTGTTCTACCACACAATTTGGTGCCATACTGTATAAGACCTACCCTTTCGGCCCTACCGAAATGCCATATCTCACACTTGTCTGCATTAAATTTCAGATGGGAGCAATGAAAGGGGCAAAGAGGAAGTGGCTGTGGAGATTCAGAGAACAGAGTGAGGATGGAAAGGCCTTCATCTTTGAAAGGGAATAGTGTGTCCGCCACTTGACCCACCGCTATCCCACTCCTCACCAGGGACACCCAGCCTTTTTTACGCCGCAGACCCATACCGAGAGGTCCGTGGAGCCCAGGTTGGGAACTTCTATATTACAGGGTCACAAGCATCACTTTTTGGAAGCCTGTCACCAGCACCGGGGCACGAGCCAGCAGGAGCTGCTGGCTCTCAGTAATAAGTATGTCATCACTCTGGATGCTGTTGTGGGGGATGTGCTCCAGGAGGAAGCCATTGGCACCAGTGACATAGGAAGGAAAAGCAATGAGGTCCTGAAGAGAGAACTTAGAGAACTAGGTAGGAAGCTGAGAAGCAGGGCCTCCAGGGTAGTAATTTCTGGATTGCCGCCTGTGCCACATGCCAGTGAGGGTAGAAACAGGATGAGTTGGCAGATTAATGCGTGACTGAGAAGTTGGTGCAGGGGGCAAGGCTTCAGGTTCTTGGATCATTGGATCTCTCCTGGGGGAGGTATGACCTGTTCAAATGTGACTGGTTGCACCTGAGCCCAAGGGGGACCAATATTCTCACAGGCTGGCTTGTCAGAGCTGCCGGAAAGGGTTTAAACATTTGGCAGGGGGGTGGGAACTGGAGTGATGGGATTCCAGAAAGGATGGATAGTAAAAAAGCAAAGATAGCATGCAATCAGACTGTCAGGAAGGACAGGCAGATGACAGGACATAATTGCAGCCAGCAGGGTGAGTATCAGTGCAGTAGGGATGCAGGATCAAAAAGGCTAGCAAATACCAGATGCCAAGTGTTATATCTCAATGCACAGAGTACAAAAAATAAGTGAATGATCTTATTGCACTATTACAGATTGTCAGGAATGAAGTTGTGGCCATCACTGAATCATGGCTGAAGGATGGTTGTAGTTGGGAGATGAATGTCCAAGGTTACACGTTGTATCGGAGGGATAGGAAGGTAGGCAGAGGGGGAGGTGTGGCTCTACTGGAAAAGAATGGCATCAAATCAGTAGAAAGATGCACATAGGATCAAAAGATGTTGACTCCTTGTGGGATGAGTTAAGAAACTCCAAGGGTAAAAGGACCCTACAATCCTCCCAACAGTAGCTGGGATGTGGACCACAGATTACAATGGGAAATAGACAAAGGGGAGTCAAAAGGGCATGTTATGGTAGTCATGGGAGATTTCAACATGCTGGTCAATTGAAAAAATTAGGTTGGTAATGGATCTCAAGAGATTGAGTTTGTTGAACTGGTACCAGAAAACTAGGCATAATTTGCGGAGGGCTATTTCAAGAGCGAAGAGGCAATTTCGAACGAGTTTGGAAGTAACATCGGATGTACGACAACTCTGGCTGGGTTTGCAAGACATTACTTCCTGCAAAGAGAAACCCAACAGCATGAATGGCAGCGATGCTTCACTACCAGATAAACTCAACACCTTCCATGCCAGCTTTGACAGGGAGAACACAACTACAGCTGTGAAGCTCCTGCTGCACCTGATGACCCTGTGATCTCTGTCTCAGAGGCCGATGTTATACTGTCTTTAAAGAGAGTGAACCCTCGCGAGGCAGAAGGTACTGATGGAGTACCTGGTAAGGCTCTGAAAACCTGTGCCAACCAACAAGTGGGAGTATTCAAGGACATTTTCAACCCCTCACTGCTACGGGTGGAAGTTCCCACTTGCTTCAAAAAGGCAACATTACACCCGTGTCTGAGAAGAATAATGGAGGCTGCCTTAATGACTATCGCCTGGTAGCACTCACATCGACAGTGATGAAATGCTTTGAGAGGTTGGTTATGACTAGACTGAACTCCTGCCTCAGCACGGACCTGGACCCATTGCAATTTGCCTATCGCCACAATAGGCTACATGGCAGACACATATCCATGGCTTTTCACATGGCTTTAGACCACCTGACACACACAAACACTCTATCAGGATGGGGTTCATCGACTATAGCTCAGCATTTAACACCATCATTCCCACAATCTTGCTTGAGAAGTTGCAGAACCTGGGCCTTTGTACCTCCTTCTGCACTTGGCTTCTGGACTTCCTACCCTGAAGACCACAATCTGTGTGGATTGGTGATAACATATCCTCCTTGCTGACAATCAGCACTGGTGCACCTCAGGGGTGTGTGCTTAGCCCACTGCTCTACTCTCTCTATACCCCATGACTGTGTGGCTAGTCATAGCTTAATTACCATCTATACAATTTGCTGATGATACCAACCATTGTTGGTAGACTCTCAGGTGGTGATGCGAGGGCGTACCAGGAGTGAGATCTGCCCACTAGTGGAGTGGTGCCACAGCACACCACCCTGGCACTCACACGTCAGTAACGACGCACAGAGCTGCATTGTGGACCTTCAGGAAGGGTACGATGAAGGAGCACATACCAATCCTCATAGGGGGATCAGACGTGGAGAGAGTGAGCAGCTTCAAGTTCCTGGCTGTCACAGATCTCTGAGGATCTAACCTGGTCCTACCATATCGATGTACGTTATCACGAAAGCACAGCACAGCAACCTATACCTTTATTCGGCGTTTGACAGAGATATTGGCATGCCACAACACTACAGTCCGACACCTCTATCAGTTGTACTGTGGAGGGCATTCTGACAGGCTGCATCACTGTCTGGTACTGGTGGGGCTACTGCACCGGACCGACAAGACGCTGCGACGGTTGTCACATCTAGCCAGCTCCATCTTGGGTACTCGCCTACAACAGTACCTAGACATCTTCAGGGAGTGGTGTCTCAGAACGGCAGCGTCCATTATCAAGGACCTCCAGCACCAGGACATGCCCTTTTCCCCTGTTACCATTAGGTCGGAGGTACCGACGCCTGACAGGCCACACACTCCGTGCTTCAGGCACCAGCTTCTTCCCTCTGCCATCTGATTCTCAACTGACCACTCAACCCCCCTGCCACACTGCCTCACTTTTTTACTATCACCTACTTTCTGCATGATTTTTACATCTCATTCACATATCGGATACTGTATTTTGCATCAGTCTTCCCTGTGGACGGCACCCAGCAGTATGCCGGTGTTGCATGGGTGTGCGGGCAGCGCTGTGAGTGCCGTTACTCTCTCCACGCGCGTCGGAGCTCCACCCCACGTGCCACGCACCCATACTCACCCATATACGTCCCCGACACCGATGCAACACCTTCCATCAGTTCTGACAGGAGCAGTACAGTTTGTGGACCGCCTTCTTTTTATGCTCTGTACCAACTGATTTAGCTGATGGCATTGATGGTTTTGTTGCCAAGTTTTCAGATGATATGACGTTTCGTGGAGGGGCAGGTCGTGTTGAGGAAACGGTCGGCTGCAGCACGGACTTACTTAGGAGACTGGGCACAGACCGGCGGCAAATGACAATACAATCTTGGACCAATGCCTGGTTATACACCTTTGGTAGACCGACATCCACTCTCCCGCCTATTTTCTACGTGGGCGAGCACAATCGCACAATCTGCGCTGCCACAGGGACTTGGGGGTCCTTGTGCAGCACACTCCCAGGTTAACCTTTCAGGTAGCGTTGGTGGTGAGGCAGGCACATGCCATGTTGGCCTTCATTTCACCGAGGTCTAGAATCCCGAAGCAGGACCTGTGATGCTGAGGCTTTATACGGTCCAGATGACGCTCATCTTGCGTACTTGTGCACCAGTTTTGGGCTCTGCATCTACGCAACAGCTGTGCTAGCATTGGAGAAGGTTCACTGGCGGTTGACAAGGATGCATTCCAGGACTGAAAGGGTTCCACTGTGAGGACCGTTTGATGGCTCTGGGTATGTCACTCACTGGACTTTCGAAGGATGATGGGGGTAGGGGGATCTGAAGGCTTTTGTGATTCCGCGATGAAGGGGTTCACATATGAGGAGCGACTTGAGTCGCTGGGA